>NW_015632722.1:761342-783618 GCF_001515625.1 Sinocyclocheilus rhinocerous
AGATAAAGCCAGATGTTAAGTAGAGAGCGAGTGTGAGTGCAGGAGTGTTAACACTTAAGTGCAGTAAGAGGAGTGCTAGTTTACAGGAATGAGTGTGGCTGTAGTAGCGAGAGGTGCCTCTACTGTTGGGGGTAGTAGGGCTGTTGCTGTGGCGGTTGTTGAGGATAGGGGTAGGTCTGCTGTGCAGGAGGGCCTCCGGGGTATCCAGCCTGCCCCTGGGCTTGATAGGGCATGTAGGGCATATTAAACTGCCCATATGCATAGGGGTTATAGGCCACTGGCATCTGGTAATACCTAAAAGAGAGGGGCAAAATAAAATTACATTTTAGGCTGAATTGGGTAAACATTTCAACTGATATCAACATACTTACCCAGTTGACTAATCACGGTACATTAAGATGATTGTTTATATTATATGTTTTCTGAAGTTTTGTTTAAATAAGCAAATGATGCATTATGTAATTAAATATGCACTAACATGCATACATTTCCAGAACAGAAAACTGAATATTGGATAAAACCAGATTCAAAATTTGTTTAATTCTGTTGACATATTAGACATTAAGATTTTTACAGACAGAATTTTAGGTCTCTCTTTTATCACTCCATAAAGCTGAAAATACTGTCAACAGTCAGAAAAAACACCATGTTTGTGGGAATAAAATAAATCAGATGAACAAACCCCCTTTGAAAAACCATCAGAATTTCAGGATCAATCTTTGAAGATATTGTAATTTAAACAAATTACAAATGCAAATAGATAAAGTGTATTCAAAAATAAACAATTAAATGTGTATCTTGGTTGTTTTCTTTCCACTAGTCTGAAAGAATACATTGTATGAAATAGGGCTGCACAATTAATAAATTTTTTAATCGCGATTACAATTACGGATGTCACAATTATGTAATCGTTCAAAGCGGCAATTAATCGTTTAAAGTCCACTTATGTTATTCTGTGTGCTTAAGATCTGTTTTTTTCTTTCTACAAGTTATCTTAAGGGTTTTTCCATTGTTTTAATATGACATTATAATACCATCAGCGTCGGCGCCACGGGGGGGCCTGATGGGGCCCGGCCCGGCCACCTCGGTCACTGTGCCCCCTCACCTCTGGTGCTGTCTCCGTAGTGGGCGCCCTGATTTTAGTCAGTGAGGCAAGGTACTGCCCTGGGAAGGTTTCCCAGGCTGTTAAATACACAGATTAAAAACGAAATGTTTTCATTTCGGTTTGTTCTTAGCAAAAAAAATATATTTTTTCGTTCAGGTTATGCAGAGCGAAATAAGAATGGTGCTGCATTTAGAAAGAATTCTTATTAACTTTGCTATTATTCTTGAATTTTCAAACTGCTAACACTTTGCACTTTGCAGTTTCGAATTATGCCTTTACTGTATGACCAAAAATGACGGAGTAGTCTATTTTATGTTTCAGCTGTTTGATCGCGCCGGCGCCTCACGCGCACACTAAGCTACTGCATTCATTGGAAACATCGCAGCCGTTCGGCGTGAGCACCGGTCCACTGTGGCATATTTTTGCTCATTATGATATTTTTCCGTCGATACTGGAACGCGTGTGAACTACAAAGCCTATTTTACCTAATAAGGCTAATAGTTTAGCTTCAAATAGGCTACATTGCGAATATGGACACATTTGGATTTGTGCCTGAGAGAGGCAAGCCCAACTTTACCTTACGTTTCTTTATAAATTAATTTGTTTTGGCATGTTTATTGCTAAGCATATATTATTATATACTGCAATTATATTTATCCATTATTTTCCTAAAAAAAAAAAAAAAATTTTTTTATTGTGTTTTTAAAAGCATGCAGCAAACGAAAATATGCGATTAATCTGTTAAATCTGTTTGTTACTGTGGGTTAACAAATTTACAGTAGTAGGCTATTCTTATGCTTGGCTTCACAGATATAGCAACAGAGTCTGGGCCAAATCTGGTTTACATTCACTTCTGGCTTTTTTCAGTCTTGATTGCAAATGTTTTTTTTTTTTATGTACGATGGATAATTAAAACAAAAATCAGGCGTGTGTATTTATAACATCAATTACTAGGCCTACATTCTTTTTTTATCGCGATTACAATTACGGATGTCACAATTATGTAATCGTTCAAAGCGGCAATTAATCGTTTAAAGTCCACTTATGTTATTCTGTGTGCTTAAGATCTGTTTTTTTCTTTCTACAAGTTATCTTAAGGGTTTTTCCATTGTTTTAATATGACATTATAATACCATCAGCGTCGGCGCCACGGGGGGGCCTGATGGGGCCCGGCCCGGCCACCTCGGTCACTGTGCCCCCTCACCTCTGGTGCTGTCTCCGTAGTGGGCGCCCTGATTTTAGTCAGTGAGGCAAGGTACTGCCCTGGGAAGGTCTCCCAGGCTGTTAAATACACAGATTAAAAGCGAAATGTTTTCATTTCGGTTCGTTCTTAGCAAAAAAATTTTTTTTTTTCGTTCAGGTTATGCAGAGCGAAATAAAAACAGTGCTTCATTTAGAAATAATTCTTATTAACTTTGCTATTATTCTTGAATTTTCAAACTGCTAACACTTTGCAGTTTCGAATTATGCCTTTATATTTTTATCTATAGGCCTATACAGCAGAACTACAGAGCTTCCAGTAGGTTATTTTACGGAGCTGTAAACACAGGAATCTCCGACCGCGTGCAATCTTTGACGAACACCCAATTCATATATCAAACTAGGCTATATGTTATTAAATTGTACATGGGCTATATATCAGATTATTTTATTTACAAGTTTCATGTTTGTGTATATCCCGTTTTTTCCCCCGTTGCATCTGAAAATTACTTTCAGAATTTTTTTTTTTCAAAGCAGGATTCTGGCTGCTCTGAATGATTCTGCATTCTTTCGTTAAAGAATCAGATTAATTCAGTAACCATAACCTGTTTTTGAGTTCCATCTTCACTGGCAGAAGAATCCAAGTTCGAGAACCAAGATATAGAACTGTAATTAATTACAGTATTTTTGTAGAAATCTAATTAATTATATTTAAGAATAAGTGAATTCATATACTTGGTAAAAATTAAATGAAATACATTTACAATCAACATTTCGGTTTCATTAGTGCATTCTGGCATTGCACTTCTTCCACAGAAAGTGGGATCATGGGATGGTAAAGTGTCTTTTGGATGTGCAATTATGATTTTTGTCATAATCGTGCAGCTCAAGTATGAAAGGAAAATAGTCCAAAATCCTAAATCCGACCAGTGCATGAAATTATTTTTTTTTTGCCTGTATTTTGAACTGGACCCTCTTAAGTGACTGATTTGTAAAGCTCTACTTTGGCAGCAATTCTGTGCAGAACACAAATAGCATTCATCATGCAAAGTGCAAGGGAGACTTACAATTAGGCTTAGGTATTAGAGAGGAATAGGATTTCAAATGTAAGGATTCTGGCTGCTCTGAATGATTCTGCATTCTTTCGTTAAAGAATCAGATTAATTCAGTAACCATAACCTGTTTTTGAGTTCCATCTTCACTGGCAGAAGAATCCAAGTTCGAGAACCAAGATATAGAACTGTAATTAATTACAGTATTTTTGTAGAAATCTAATTTTACTTTCAGAATTTTTTTTTTTCAAAGCAGGATTCTGGCTGCTCTGAATGATTCTGCATTCTTTCGTTAAAGAATCAGATTAATTCAGTAACCATAACCTGTTTTTGAGTTCCATCTTCACTGGCAGAAGAATCCAAGTTCGAGAACCAAGATATAGAACTGTAATTAATTACAGTATTTTTGTAGAAATCTAATTAATTATATTTAAGAATAAGTGAATTCATATACTTGGTAAAAATTAAATGAAATACATTTACAATCAACATTTCGGTTTCATTAGTGCATTCTGGCATTGCACTTCTTCCACAGAAAGTGGGATCATGGGATGGTAAAGTGTCTTTTGGATGTGCACTTAAGAATTTTGCCTGAGCCAGTAGGTCATCTGGGTACCTTTTGCTTACTATTGTGAATTTGGGCATACTACTCTTTTCACATTCCATTTCTTGCCTACTATATATGCACAGGAAAAATATGCATATTTGGATGCAGCCTTAGATTTTGGTCAGAAGAAGGTATCTTAGAAGGCAGCTGCCCACCTTTTGGCAACTAGCTCACTAGATTTGAGAACTGAGCTATGGACTGTTGCATACATAAAGCTTTGAGGACATAGGTACTTGTGAAGGTCTTTATTTACCCTGGGTAGCCTTGATAAGTTGGGTAGGGTGGTCCTTGAGCCTGTGAGGGTCCAGTGGGTGGTGCAACAGGTGGGGGATTAGTGCTGCTGGGAGCCACTGGAGTACTGATTGGAGCTGAAGTACTGGCCGCCTGAGGAGTGATGTTAGGGGGTGGTGGTCTCGCTGGCGGCTGGGGTTTAGCCTGAGGCTGCTGCTGGGTCTGGAACAGAAATAAAAAATAAGACTATTTCCTGCAGTCAAGGACTTTATCATTAAAACTCATCAGTCTGCAAACTCACAAACACAGTCCTGGGAGCAGGGGTTGGGCCTCCTGAGGCAGGTGCCGGAGTGTTGGACTGGTATGATGGGACGTTGAATGAAGGAGCACTCGGCTCACGAGCAATGCTCTGCTGCAGCTCCCTGTCAATCAAACATTCACAGAATATAAGGCAATCACAGTCATCCGAAACCATTATGATTTGTTGATATGTGCACACTACTGAATTACATACTTGAGCAGTTCATCCCTCTCAGTTTTGCGAGCAAAGACAATGTCGCTGCACTTATTTTGAAATTTCAACAGGATTTCTGTCAGATCATTGTAGAACTGAAAGAAGAGGAAAAAAGAGAGAATGAGACAGCTGAGTGACAGCTTATGGATTGTGCATGTGTGCAGAACTAATATTAGTGCAGGAGTTAGTTACTTTAGTGCCCTCTTTGATATTGGAGCTGATCTCTATGTAGTTATCATGGGCTGAGGCGAGTTTCTTCAAGACCTCCTCTCTGTTATTAGCCTCAGAGTTGGACTGCTTGAGGGCTGAAAACTCCTGGTGAGACACCTGAGACAAGAAAAACCATTTTTAAAATGAAATTTTTTTTTTACCTTTGTTGTGTTAAGCTGCACAACAATTATGTACCATGTAAAAAATGTTATTTAAATTTAAATTGACAGGTACATCCAATTTCATAACTGAGCCTTTGCAGGGATGTTTTTATGCCTTAAATCTTTATCTGATAAAATCTGATTAGAATACTGTCACTATCACTTAGTAACTTTTTTGCTGAAATACTGGACGAAATGTTGCTCATGCATGTGTTTTTGCGTGCACCTGTATCTGTGACAACAGTTCCTCCTGTCTGCGTAAATTCTGCTGAACACGTTGTGTGTGAGAGCCGTAACGTGTCTCCAGCTCACTGGCGGTCAGAGCCTCTTCGTTAATGGCGCCATCTTGAGCCAGTGCAGTAAGGAACTTTGTCGTCATATCAAAGGTCACCGACTTCACCTCTCCCTCCAGAATTTCTCGTTCCCTCTTCACCTCATCTAGTTGTGCCAGCTGAGCTCTAAGCACGTTTACCACCTGCACATAAGAAGACAAGCCTTGACTGAAAGATAGCATGAGGGTTTGGTCAGGGTTAGCCTGTGAGATAACTGGGTTAATGTGTGTGTGTGTGTGTATATATCACCCAGTGTTATTTTAGTATGATTTAAATACTATTGTATTTTTTATTACTATTTTGAGTTAGCTATTTTTATATAAAATGTATATTTATTTTTATATTTATAAGTTTTCATTTTTATTTTAGTTTAAGTGATTCTGTTAAGTAATTTTGTCCTTTTATTAGTTTTTAATATTTCTAAATATTTTAATACATTTTATCAATTTTAAATAAATTTTTATTTTAGTTTTACTTTCAGTTAGTAATTTTAGTACTTCAACTTAATATTTCAGTTAGCTCCCAAGGCAACATTTCTAATTTTCATTTACTTTAAGTGTTTTCATCTAATATTTATATATTTTTAAAATATTTGTTAATCTCACTTTTTTTCATTAACAATTTTTGTTAATGAAATCAACACTCTCACCTCACTGCCCTGCAGAGTCTTGGCAGGGTTGGCAGATGGTATGGCGGCACTGAGCTCATTCTCTGGCTTGCAGAGCAAAGCAATCATCTCACAATGTGCAGTGTAACGCTCTCTCACCACCTGATCAGCCTGCACTGCCTTATCCAGTACACTGCGAAAATTATTTCCCTCTGCATGGAGAAACAGAGAGAGGGTAAACCATTATGAGCAAAGTGATCCTCAAGTTGGGTTCCGGTAGCTGAACTGGTAGAGCATGACACTAGCAACATAAAGTCATAAGCAGGGAAAACACAAACTGATAATGTGTTTACCTAGAATGCACTGTAAGTCTCATTAGGTAAAAGCATCTGCTAAATGCATAAATGGCGGGTGGAAGTGTGTATGTACCTGCTCTGAGTGGTTTATACAGATCTCCAGAGGGAGTTCTGCTCCAGCGCTGATTGAATTTGGCTCGGAGTTCATTGTCTGTTGTTTCCTCATCATCTAACATCTTCAAGGACTGCAGGAGCAAAACACAATTTTTGTTCATGATACTAATTGGCATGAAGTGCGAGTAGATACAGTCAGATGGTGTCATATACATATACAGCAGGTTTAAGAATCTAAGACCACATTGGATAGTATTTTCCCCATTTAAATGTGGAAATAAACCATTTTAGTATTTTGAAAAATCAGGACATAAAATGAAAAGAACATTTATGATTCTGTGCTATTTGGTTACTAGACAAATTTATATAAATCAGGGGTCTTCAATGTTTTTCAGGGTAACGACCCCTTAGGCGACAGAGACATGGAGCAGGGAACCCTGATACAAAATGTGTCAAGCAGAGCTATATATTAAGCATACAGCCTTCGATATTAATAGAAACGAACCATATTATGATTAAGAATAAATTATATTATGCTATACATATGTATATTATGTTAAGACAGTAGATCAAAATTATGCACATTATTGTTTTTGCACATGCATCACTGCCTGTATATTACTTTTTATTGTTAAAATTGAGATTTATGCTTCATAAAAAAAACAACATGTTGAGAAAAATCACGATTCACTAGTTGTTTGCAGTTGTTCTATATTATTTTAATGGATTTACAGAGTCATATATTTGAATTTTTCTAGTCAGATGGGCATTTACATTTACCTGAATTTCAGCTATATGTTTATTAAAGATTCACATTTTAATTTTACTGTCAGATGGACAAATAAATATTTACTTGAACTTTAGCTTCAGGTTTACTAAAACTTTACATTTAAATTTTACTGTGAGATCAGACAATCAATTCACTGAGTATCTGAAATTAGTGGGGGTTTTCTAATAAAGTGCAGATGTGATGTGTAAGCAATGGCTCCACCATAACAAGAATAGCAATGTACAGTGAGACATTTAAGATTATTAACAAGGCATTACTTTTACAAATAATTGGAATGGAATTTAAAATAAATTATTGATACGAATATTTTTTAAGGGTGCTTTTATTTAAAATTGACTTTGTGATGTTATTTACCCATGTTTTAATTTTTGTAACAAAAAATTATTTGAGATCAAACATTAATTGGCGAACCCCCTAGGGATCGCGGACTCCCGGTTGAAGACCCTTGATATAAATGATCATGTGATTTAATCTCCTTTGTACAGATGGTTAGATGTTTTTCCTCCATTGAAGTCTAAGAGGCTCTTTGCATCTTTTACACTGAAATTGCCATATTCATAGTATTATTTGGGATGAAAATTTTCTATTAAATTAGAAAAATGCAAAAAAAGATCTCAGACGTTTGGATCTTTATAAAACGGCATGAAACAGATGGTGAACGTGTGCATCACCTCATCCAGGATCTCACGGTTCCTCTGCAGTAGTTCAGGGAGATCTTTAATGAGCTGTTCAATGCTCTGTAGGCCACCCTGCTGAACAACAGCACGGCTCTTCTCGAGGATGGACTGAGGAACTGCGTCTCCTGACAGATCTTCTAGTGCGGCCGGTAGGTTCAAAGACGCCAACACCCTACCAATCAGCAACGACCAATCAATCACCACCACCAAACCTCATTTATCCACCCAAAATACTGATGAAATTGATCATTTAGACAGCATATCCAAGTTTAAATAAAAGCATTATGTGTATTATTACATCTGTGATTGATGCCTTAAAACAATTACAAGAAAAGCAGTAAAAGTTCTCATTGTACATGTATGGACTTTTAATGGAGTTTAAATGGACCTATGCAAAAGCAAATATATGCACCAACCCGTTGCAGAGATTCGTTGCTTCCCTCATGCTGCCAATCAGTCTGTTGACCGTGTCAGCCTTCCTGGAATTGGCTGCACTCACTGACTGCTGCACTGCCATCGGCACCATCTTCTCAAACAGATCTAAACACAAACAAAACAGCAAATAATGCAATTAATTGACATTTTTCCCCATAATAAAGGGGAAATAACCCCAAGGGGAATGTCATTCTGACCTGAGAACTTCTGGCTGAGTGGTGTCTGAACTGCAGTTGCTTTGACCAGAGATGCTTTGCCAATGTGCTCCAGGTCTTTGACCTCTGGCACCCGGTCATGGTAAATGAAGTCATTGTCTTTCTTTGCAGCTGTGAGGGCACGGTTGATCTTATCTGACAGATCCTTTACGTTAACATACTCATCGTAGCGAGAAGCCGCGGTCTTCACCAGCTCTGTGGCGTGCTGCAAGACACGCATGAGAAGCCTGAACGTCAACGTCCTATTAATGAAGCTCAAACCCGAATAAATAAAACAAGCAATCGACCAGCCAAAAATAAACAAACAGTCTGTCACACGCAGACAAACACACCTGCAGCCGTGCGATCTCCTCTCCAAATTTTTTCTTCTGATTGGCCAAGGCTGACTGGTGCAGCTCTGCGGTGGCCTGCATCATACAGTGCTTGGCAGCGAGGACAGGAAGCACTTCCTGGAAATAAAAATACTGACCAGGGAGAGGCAACCACAGCAATCACAAACGCCACGGCAACCACGAACCAACACCACAGGCAACCACAAACGAGCACAGACACACAGCACAGGGCGCAGGAAGAGAAAACAGAACAGCAAATCAGCACGCATCCTTCAGCGAACCCCAACCAAATTCTCACACAACGCTCATGCAGCGTTCACACACATATCAATAGGAGAAGAAACAAAGGCTGGAGGCAGTGAGAGTGTGTGTCTGTGTATGAGGGGTGACTAGCAGTCATATGGAAGTCAAGGAAACTTAAATCTCTAGACGCACGTATACGGACACATCCACAGTGATTGCTGCATACAGTACGTGGTATTCTTTGCCTAATGTTTAAGTGTCTAGTTCGATTGAACAGTGACCCCTAGTGGATCAACTTCCCCACTAACGTGTCTGTCATGTGTACTGGAAGCTGCACATACCTTAGGCAGATTCTCTTTGTATTGACATTGCTTAAAAGCGTCGCCGTAGTAATCTGCTGCCTGGTTGGCAAGTTTAGCGACAATAGCGTCCTTCATCTTATCTATGAGATGAAACATTAGACAATTAAACTGTGTCAACTACAAGCATAACATGCACAAACATAAACACAGACGCACCAGCAGTGGCTTTGAGAACGAAGACCTCCTGTGCCTGGCTGAGCATGATCTGACTAAGCGTACCCACTGTCTCGGGGGAGATGTCCATGGTGGGCTCTCTATTCAGTGCAGAAAGCACTGTATCCTTTATATGAGCAAACGCACCACTCGCCAGCTGGAAAGAGACCGGAAATGCTTGAAACATTTTTATTTCTCTCAATTGTCTGTTGTTGAAGGACTTGCGGTCAAAATCAAACCTGGTAGAACTTGGCGGCGGTCTTCAATCCCTCGTCATTGTCGAGATTCTGCTCAGAAGCAATCTGACTGGCCAGCGCGCCCACATTAAACAACACACACGTCTTCTCATAGCCCACACTTGCCAATGCTGAAACACACAAACAGTATGAACCACACAATGGATAAATCACTATTTCAGTTTATGTCCCTTTTTCCGTTCTTTTAATTCCTTTCCATTATAAGAAATTTTTATTAAGCATTTTATTAATAAAATGCGCTATATAAATTAACTTTTTTGTCTAAGTATTTTACTAGTAACACGATAAAGTATTTAGTACTTTATCCATATATATGAACAAGTAACTTTGTTATTTTTGATCATTAAATCTTAATTTAACAAGGATATACAAGGGATTTATCATGCGTTTGTAAACATGATACAGTCCAAAACACATTTAAAAAGTACCAACAAAGTAAATGAAATCAGGACATTCTACAAAATCTGCAGAGTTGAGAAATGAATGGTAACATGTAGTAGTAAGGAAATATTCAGTAATAAAGTATGCAATGAGTCATGTGAGTAAGTAATGGAATTACTGGAGATAACATTATGTGCAAACAGAAATAACAATGTAACAAAAAATGTTTCACTTAATTTTTTTATGGTTCTTCTGTAATTCTGTGGCGCTAATAGTATTTATTTTCATGCAGCATCAATACTTAGGTAAATATATAGGTCAGGTAAATTTTAGAACTGGTTTAGTACAGATAAGTTTTTGTACTAATATTGTATTTAATTTTTAAAAAGATATTTTGCTTTTGCAAGGATGGGAACATTCTAGAAGAATCTGAATCATTCTGTAATATTCTAGTGCTTTCTGGAACATTCAAGAACATTGTGAGACTAGTCATAAAAGACAAAATCATCCAACGTACACTTCTGAAGTTTTGGACGACTCACTTTTGTAATTTGCCATTTGTAATTGTTTATGTTAAACTGTTAGCTCAGTTGTACCATGTGATTTTTTGTAATAAAAGTAATAACACTTTTAGTAATAACATAAAAATAGATTAGCTTGTATAAGTTGTCAGCATTTTTTTTTAGTTTTCATGAGCACTGTTAATGATACACAAAAAAGTAAAGTGATGTTTGTATTCACCATGTCAAACTTCATGAGGAATCATTCAAATGAAAGTGAAACAATTTTTATAAAAATGTTTCAGTGTGTAATTTTCTTAGTTAACAAGATGTGCTGCCTTTCCTTTTTACTGGATTAGGTGCCTGGCTCTATTTCTAATGAGTTCATCTTTTCCTAGAATATGGATGACATCCTATATATAAAACTATCTGCAATAAAGCATCTGCCACCTAAATGCCTTAAATGTTTGTACATATGCTGGTCTTGTTTTAAAATCACGTCAACTCACCAAGCTTGACTGAGCCTCCAAAAAGAGATCCTTTATCAAAAGCATCTTTCCATGTAAATGTCAGACATAACTGGAAAAAAAAAAACAGTTATGTATTATTTACAGACACTTATTAATATGCCTAAATTACTCTGTATTATTATAAACAATTATTGTCATTAAAAAAAGTGAATGGGTTAATGTTACACTGTGACCAGAGAATTTATATAGGTTACCTCTGGAAAAGGAAATTTGGGTTCAATTGCACAGAGCTGATCATAATATCTAAAGGGGAGAGAGAAATACAATGAGAAAAGCTGTTAAAATGGAAAGTGTGAGGAAAAACACTTTAGTTTCTTTAGATGGAACGTAAACCATAATGACAAATAATTTAGCCATGACAGCATTCTCATGTGACCGTGACGTCAGTCTGAACACAAGAACCGTTACTGAAGTTACTCAACCTCACTGTTACAGAGTTAACTTTAGTAATGACACAAGAACATTTCCTTCCTGGAAGAAAAGAAGAGCATTTCCCCACATCTCTGCTCCATATGTTTTATATCTGCTATTTCTTGCCTCTCTGCACTATAAAAAGAACATGACTGTATAGACTTGAGAGGGAATACCGCTGATGGGTGTGCCAAGGGGTTCTTCGTCATACAAACCAAACACCAGTCTAACTAGGAGCTACAAAGCAGGCCATTCATCTTGACCATTAAGCATGGCTACAAAGCAGCAAACAAAAAGCTTATTCCTATAGCAACACACTTCTCATTCACTCTCCAGATGGCATAAGCCCCAGTCGCTACATTAACTCAACTACATTAAACCACAAATGAAATGCAGAATGTAACCACAGACTGGGGAAATAAGGCCTAATTCTGCATAGGGCTGTGCAAAAAATCGAATGCGATTTTCATGCGCATCTCGTCAGTAAAGCCGCTTCTGTGATTAGTAGTAAATCTCCAGCACGTGCTTTCAGATGGAGCGGCATTTACTACACAGAGTCGTAGTTCACTGACAAGCTACGCAAAATCGCATTCATAATCGGCAATGAATCGCCTGCGATTTTGAACGCGATTTTGTGTAGCTTGTCGGTGAACTACAGTGAATACACAGCTTTGTTCATTTTTCTCAATATTAAAAATGATGTAATAATGTTATTCTAATGGTATCATAGAAGGTAAATTCAATTGAATGATCAATTCTAACAGTTTCACAATCAATATACAATAAGCATTTCAGTAAAGACTAAAACAATGGATATATAAAAGGGGACAAATGAAGTGCTGAAAGCATGATGCAGCAAATCTGATTTTGTTTAACAAATTAACTAGCCATTTCCTCATCACTTCCAAAGCAAATGATCAACTGCTGGTTAATATTTAAAGTAATAAAGCATGTAGCTCAGTTATACATTCTTCCCAAAATAAAACGTATACGTCACTTACACCTGTAACCACCCACTCACTACAAATACATGACGTAATGGAATCAAGTGAAAACTAGGTCGATGGTAACTGACCAAATTGCGAATATAATACTCAGCGAATATAATAAACAACTCAGAACATATTTTCTTATTTATTTCTGTTATTTGCGTCGAACGATGTATTATTAATCTATAGCCTAGTGAATGTTTCAATCTAAATGGCACACCTGAGTCACGCAAAACCAGGAAGCCGGGTGACGTATGATAAATAGATGTTGACGCATAGCGCGTTCATGGACTTGTTTTATTTAACTTGAAGAGTTTAGGATAAAATTTATGTGAGTGCATAAATGTATAATCTAGATGCTGTAACTTGTCAACGTTTTATGTTTTCTCCCCCATTTTAATCATCATTTTGGGTTTACTAATTTATTTTAAATGGTCATAGGGTGTGACGAATGAATTTTAAAAGTACAAATATTCTTTGTAGCCATCAATACGAGTGCACACACACACACACACACATATATATATATATAATTTTAGATGGCGTGTAGCATGTCACACCACAGGTTGTCAACTTCCCAAATATAATGACGTACATTACATATCGCCCTAAACACACATGTGCACTAAAACAATAAAACATACTAATTTTAGGCGTCAATACACTAATTTGAGTGACAAACAGGGTAACCAGCATGAGCAACACCTCCAGTTCCCGTTTATATTTCTATGAAGCAAATGAAAACAGATAAGAAACTCTTAACACAAGCTAAACTCTAGACGAAACTACTTCTGTTATCAGATCGTATCAAGCCTACATAAAATAGAGACATGTTGTCGCACGTTTGCGACATAAAAAAATGATTAATTTTGATAGCTTCCTGTGCTTTAGACATCTTCTGCTATCCGCTAACAGAAAATAATCGGCACTTTAGTAAATCACACAGATTAAGTAACAATCCACGATACAGAGCTGTCAATGTTTAACAGGCAGCAGAAATAAACACCCATTGTAACTTCTTAATCAAGTTGTCTTGTCAGGCTCTCACCGCAGCAGGATTTCCAGCGAGCTCTCGTGTTTGTCCAGCGGCCTCCCAAGAGCACTTTTACGCAGCTTATTGAGCTCTTCCACGGCACGGAGATATTCCGTCTGCTCCTCACCTGGAGGATACGTGGCCGTTACAAATTTCGACAACGGTTTCACTAAGTCGACCTCTGAGGACTTCTTCAACGGGACAGAAATAAACGTCGCCATTTGGGCCCGCGGGAAACACAGTTCTAGTGGAGAATGAAAAGACAGCAGACGGACAAAAACAAAGGCACAGCACTTCCTGGTTCTCTGGAGTGCGTCATCACGTCAGATGTACTGTCAAAGTTACGCATGCGCATTCTGCGCTCGCGGGTGTAATTACCATAGACTGTATAAAAACAGGTAATTACGCAAACATGTTGAATGAATTCTGTATTGATTCCTTCCATGTAAATCCCTAACATGCGTTTTATTTCCATGTTCCCGCGCAGGAGGTTTATGTAGAACTATATTTTAGTATAGTATAAATTCTACAGATATAGTAAATTCTGTAGATGCTGGTTAACACAACTAATCAGGTGCATGACAAAACTGCTGACAAAACTAGAACTTTTCTTAGTGTACAGTAAGTAAATCACTCAGGAGGTTTTTTTAACAAACCACTGGCAATTGGATAATGGTTTCAGGAAGTGAGAAAAAAAAATCCCCAGTTTGATCCATATAGTAATTTAATATACATGTATATATGGAGGACTTTAAATATAGGGGAAAATAGGGCAAAAAGAGAGAAAGACGCACCTTACGCCAATGACTCATCCATTTAATCCTGTGACCATACATTTATGATCAATCACATACAGTTACCTGTAATAATACCTGAAGCATGGCAAAAGTGATAAGAATCTTTTTATTGTAAAACATTAATGCACTAACATGAACTAACAATAAGCAACACATTTGTTACAGCATTTTTTTTAACTTTTTTAACGTCAGTTAAAAAGAACTGTTCTATTGTTGGTTCATATAATAATAATACCGTAATAACATACATTTTATACAGTACATACATTCATTAAAATGTATTTTAGTAAATATTGAAATTGACATTTAGATTAATAAATGCTTTTCATTGTTAGTTCGTTAACAAATGTTAATAACTTGAACCTTATTGTAAAGTGTTACCACATATTTTGTATGACAAAATTAATTTTCCACATTGCACACAAAATGAATTTATTCAACAAATTTGTCCAGGTCTAAAAATAAATCTCATATATGTTGTTGAAATGGCAATGTATAAAATAATTTTATTTATTTGGGTAAGTGTTTTAGCATCATAGCTTGCCTTTAAATGAATACTATTACAAAATTAGATGTGCATTAATAATTCATCTATGTCCCTATGTTATAAATGTCTTCTAATTTGATTGCAGACATCCTTCAAATTAGGAACATTATTTTTAAAGCTCTTCATTTCTTCTTCTCTAGAAAACAGCTTAAGTAAAAAACACAATCAACTATCAAAATAATTATCCTCTTACTTTGCAATATAAAAAGTACTTCAGAGACAATATGGAAATTATTTTTATTTCTGGTACAGGCATTAATTGTGTACATCTCAGCACCCCCTATGGAAGAGAGGCTTCTTTAGACAGACAGTGACATGAGGGCACCATGATTATCATCACGGAAACGCAGAGGACAGTCCGGTGATCCACAGCATTTGATCTGAGGAACACACCTCTTCATGGATTTACTTTGATCATTTGTTCAACCTGGAAACGTTGTGTACACCAAAAGTCTTAAGTGAGCATCCAACAACAGCAAAGTATCAATTTTATTGTGGTATCAGTTTCAGTGCAGACTTGGTCATTCCTTTTTTTTTATTTTTTTATTTTTTTTTATGAGAATTAAAAGGAGTCAACATTCTTACAACCATGCTCCTCTATAAAGTGGCAATAATAAGCACAGTACATGCCAAAGCACAGCTGCCCAATACATGACTACTGAGATAGAAGACCTATTGAGTCAGTCTCTATTTAAAAAGGAAAAAAAGATTGAAAAAAAGGCTGGCTGACTGCAGCCATGATGGCTAGGTTTAACTGGAGCAGCTGACGGTAAACCACATGTGCATTTAGAAAAGCACCAGCCGACATCAAGTCCTAGGTCAAAAAATTAAGATAATAGAAAGCAAAGGCATTATGGGAAATATAATTTATGGCTGCTTGTGATTGTGCACATTTATCAATAATCATGATATTATCTGTGCCAGGAGCTACTATAAAGGGTGGGTAATCAGAGAATAAGAAGCACAACAATCACAACCTAAAAACCATCACCAACATGTGGAACCAGCAGACGCTTAATGCATCCCACTAAGCACAAAGTAAATGCTAAGAAACAGAATCTAGTCAACAGAAATGATGGCACCAGAAACGATCCTGGTCTTGACAGAGGAATTGAAAATAATATCAGCAGTGACAATGTCGTCTATGAGAGTAGGATACAGCCAAAACTTGAGTCTTACAACCTCACGTTAGCTGCAGGGCACCGTACTCAAACTCAAAGAATTATTTCATCCAGACAGACATAAAGACGTCCTGTGCATGCCTAAGTCAGGCCGCGTTTCCCCACATTGGAAAAAGAGGTCATTACTATCTACCGAGGGGTTTGTGATGGCGTCTGCAGGCCAGTTCGAAGGGGCAGGTAGTGAAACACTTGACAACTCACAGACAAAAGGCGGATAAACTCAAGTAAGTACTGTACGTTCATAACTAGCAAAGTGAGGACAGAGTCTGAGCGCAGCCGTATCACGGCGCCGGATGCTCAGATTCGTCCACGAACACCATGCTGAAGTAAAAGTGGTCACAATTCTCCTCTACTTCTTTGCAGTTTCTGACCACCTCCATCCCTCCCGATTCAACCTTTAAAAACACACTCGCATGCATACTTAAAAGCCCACCGCTCGCACACACTGGCATCAGTTTAAGTGTTTTCAATATGAAACAAATAACACACTGAAGTCAGATTCTAACAGTTAGGAGGTCCTGCCCAACCCCGGCTATCTCTCTCTCTCTCTCCGACATGTGAGACGTGAAGAACGAGAGAGAGATGAGGAAAGGAAGAGAGAGGAGGATGGAGGGAACATGTTCAGTGCTCAAGAATGGCAGTACGGAGCCTTGTGATGTCATCACACTCTGCTTCACGTTGCTTGCAGCAGCTCTACTTCAGGACAATGTGAAATCCATCACTGGTGTCATCTGAGGAAGAACAAAAGCCACAGAAGATGTCAGAAGGATTGGAGAACAAGAAAAACATTGAGGGGTTTTAATGAAATGCTTCCACCATAGATTGTCTGTGTTTTTTGGAAATGTTTTACCTTGTATTGTGCTGGCAATGAAACTGCTCTCATCTGGGAAGTTATAAACCATCTGTAAGCAAAAAAAAAGATCGTCTGTAAGGTATTCTCTTATATATTAGGACATATCGGAGTTACTAAGGTCTTGTTCACACTACACAGGTTTGTTCCAAAAATGATCTTTAGGACTAAATGTCAATTTCAAAGTGATTAAATCATATCAGTTTGTTCAGTGTAGTAACTTGTATCAACATTGGCTGTTACAGTAATTATATAAGAAAATATAAGTAAGAGTATAAGTATATATAAGAAATAAATATAAAACATTTAAAAATAGAAAACTTTTACATTGTAATATTATTTTGCAATATTATTGTTTTTACTGTGTTTTTGGTCAAATAAATGCAGCCTTGATGAGTGTAACAGACTTCTTTCAAAAGCATTCTCTAGACAAATCTGTCACAATCTGACGTTCCTCACCTACATGATCCATTTATTCATGACAACTGATAACAGTCGTAAAAAAAGTCTACAATGAAGTGTGTTTTATCTGTGGCATGATGCAAAACATTATTCATATGAGCAGCCACGGTTGGCCACCTGATAACAGGGAAAGATAAGAGACTGTTTCTGGCTGCTTTTAGTGTGGTCGTATGAATCTGTGAAGTAGTTCTGCGTTTACCTGGTCACTGAGTAGTATGTGTATCCCTGTGGGCCCCTGTTTGTAGACTTGGCTGATGTGGGACAGCGGCAGCGCCAAGACACTGGAGATTTTCCTAGTTAGCTCACAAGCGGTCATCTCCTCAAGGTAAAGAGCGTGGTAAACTAAACACAAACACAGACACACTTTAAAACAATACCAACAATGACAAAGGACTGTACATATCACAGTAGACTGAGCTAAATAAAAACATATTACATCTGCAGAACCAAAAGAATACAAACAGAAAGGGCCTGACCGAATTCATAAAAGACAAACATTAGGAAATTTGCAACAATTTTACATTTGGCTGTGATGCAGTGTTTGATAAAACATTATTAAGTACTTCAAGTACTGCACTTAAACAAATTAACAAAAATAACCATCTGTGCATTTCTGTAGAATTCATTTTATACAATAGTTAGGTAACCTGATTGTTTCTTGGTAAATGAGTTTGGGGTCTGAGCACAGCGGTAAAACTGCTACATAAGTCTGTTATTAGAAGTGGCTACAGAGAGAATGATGTCGGGTTTGAGGTGTGGTCTTGTTGCCGTGTCAAATGTCTTATTATGGTGTTGTGTTTTCGAGAGCAGGAAGAGGAACAAGATTTTTTCTTATGGCTTTTGCTGCATCTTTATATTATAAACTACCCGTTAATTTGGGGTTGGTAAGATCTTCAAGCATTTTCAAAAGTCTCTTACTCTCATCAAGACTGCATTTATTTGCATTTATACAGTAAAAACAGTAATATAGTGAAATATTATTTCAATTTAAAATAACCATTTTCTATTTTAATATATTTTAACGTAATTTATTCCTGTGATGGCAAAGCTGAATTTTCAGCATTAATTACACCAGTCTTCAGTGTCACAAGATCCTTCAGAAATCATTCTAAGAAACATTTCTTATTATTATCAATGTTGAAAACAGTTGTGCTGCTTAATATGTTTGTGTAAAGTGTGATATTTTTTCAGGATTGTTTTGATAAATAGGAAGTAAAAAACAAAACAAAAGCATTTTTTTGAAATATAATTTTTTTTGTAACAATGTAGAAGTCATTACTGTCACTTTTGATCAGTTTCAGGTACCCCAAACTTTTGAATGGTAGTGCTAAGTTGTCTCTCATGTCTGCCCCGCAGTTTTACTTGAAAGGCTGATAATACACGGGGCAACTTTTTGAGCAATTTTGCTTGGGCACTTTCCCATTGAGAATGGGTAACACATCTGGATACTTTGGATCGGTTGTGGGCCTTGTGTCTCACCTGGTTGCCCGCTGACGGCAACATTAGCCAAAGTTGCCCTGTGTATCATCAGCCTAACAGTTTGAATATTGTAATGTAACAGCCTAATGTGTAACACTTATGATTGTGGGTTTGATGGTGGGTTCCTTATGAAAATTTTCAGTATTTACTAGATTGAAAAATGTTCATTAATGTGAATGTGAACTGTTGCCATTTTAGGGGCCGTTCACATATCGCGTCTTTTGCGCTCTCAAGTTCGTTATTTCAAATGTAGGCGTGCTCATCGAGATAAAAACATGTAAACTTTTCAGAATGCCACAAGCGCACCACGGGTCATGTGACAAGAACCAACCAATCAGCTTCATCCTTTCCCGTAACAACATTGAAAGCTCAGCCAAGATGAAGGAACAGCTGATCATAGCTGTACAGGGATAGCCATTTTTAAATAAATTTAGTAGCAGAGCTACTGCAAGCGATTTTTAGTGCTGCAAATCCATTTATACTTTGCTGAAACTTCCGCGGTCTTTATGGAGAGCGCAGGTCATGGTTGCTTAGCAACGGCAGACGCCTCCGGAGCGCAAGTGCCCGAACACTTTGGGAAAAAGCAGAAACCGGCGCGCCTAGCGTTTTCCACGCGTTTTTAGGCTCAATATGTGAACGGCCCCTTATGTTGCCAATAACAAAAAAAAAAAAAAAAATGAGGCACTACCTTACATTTTGATTTAGTCATGCAACTTACACTTTTTCACTTTTTATATCATGTGGTATTTAGTATCAGAAAAAGGATGTGAACACATTTTAGTTCACCAGTTGTAGTACTTTGGTGGACAGGTTACGAAGGTTTGTACAACAGATCAAGCAATTCAGTGCTGCTGAATAATGCTGCACTGCATGTTTGTTGTTGCAACACAATAGATGTTACTTATTTCCTTGTGATTGTGGTATGTTAGGAATGGGTGTGCAAGTCTCCACGATTGACATTTACATACCAGGTATGGATGTTGGACTGCTGTGTTCGCCGTTTTTGCTGTGGCCACGTTTCTCCAGTAGAGGGCTCTCACTCTGAGATGCCTCCAGGGACACATAGACTGTGAGTCTGGGACGCACTGCTCTGTACGGGGACACAAACACACACAATGTGAACAGAATTCTTTAGTTTACACATTCATCATTTTAAGAAATCTCCTCAATTATATATTAATATCACTTGTGATTTTTTTTTTATCATACCTTGACTTAAGTGCATTGTAGAGTCTGATTCCATCAGCTGCACCACAAATTTGGACTAAATCCTCACGAGTTAATTTCAGTAGATCAGAACCTGAGATGAAAAATCCATCATATCAAATCAGTCTCATTAATTACTACTCATAGTTTAATGTTATGTGTCTGTTAGGGCTGGATAACGACACAGATTTCCGTATTCCATTGGATTCTGATTCAGAAACTGTAGATTCTATTAAATTCCAATTCTGACTCAGTATATTTTGATATTTCAGCTTTAATGCCCAATTTGCTTACATTTGAAAGAGATTCTCTCTCTGTTAATGATGTTAATTATGCAGGCAACTGTTTCAGATTGATTCAAACTGGTAACTCATCTTTTGAACTACTCATTAAAAGAACCAGTTCATAAGAGTCAATTGTTCGTGAATCAGAATACGCTGTATGTTTGGTTTTACACACAGCTTGTGAGGACAACTAAGAATCGATATCAGGATAATTCAAATAACGATTGTGATTTATCATAACTACATATTTTTACCCAGCCCTGGTGAATTTTAATCTTTGCAACAAAAACTTGCATGTGTTAATACCTGAGAAATGGGTGAAAATACGACTGTATGAGTTAAATCTGTTCTTAAGCAGCCACTTCTGTGTGTCCTGTATAGACGCTGTGGGACTCAGAGACTGCAGAAAGTTCACAGATTTATTTTTTTCAGATGCAACATAAAAATAAATGTGCATCTTTAAGGCAAATTAGTAAAAATTTAATATACAAACATGCACAAACCTCCATAGACACGAAACTACCAAGATCCACTTGATGGTTAGGTGAAGATGACTCACTAAAAATAAAAGTACAAGCATTAGAAAATGCATAACTCTGGTTCATGGCACAATGTAAAAGAAACACAGATGCTTCGTGAGTGTGTCACCTGTCTGGTACTGTGCTGCTACTGCTGTAGGTGTGTGTGCTGGAGGTGAAGGTCGGTGTAGCTGCTGTGTTGGGGTTGACGTATGCATTATCTGGCCATGGAGAGCACTACAATGAGAGAAAGAGAGAAATGTGAGAAAGTCCAAAATGATCTAAACAAAACAGAATTTTGATGTCAGACTAATGAATGACCCGTCACACACCGATGAAGGACACTACTAAAAACAAATATGAAGAATGTTTTGGAGTTTAGTATGAGTGAACTGTTAACACAGCAGAGGTGAGTGGGCGCTTACACTTCCTCTTTTGCTTTTGGCGATGGAATCGCCACAGTCTGCAGGAAGTGTCCGCTTGCTGGATTTCTTTAGCTCATATTCTACAGCCTCCTCAATCACAGGCTCCAATTGAGTCTACTCAAAAAAGACAAACCACAGTGAAAACACAAACAGAGAAAAACAGACACGCATGTAAATTTGAATCAATTTAAAGTCTTTTTTAGGTAAATACCCTATAAGCACAGTTCCCTTTCGAGATGATCTCTTGACGTTGCAGACAGCATAAGCTGACGCTTTGGGGAAACACCTTTCTCCTCAAATACTGAAGCCTTATTCACTTATTGCCATTGCATCGCAATGGCCAATGGTGCTCGTGCGCGCGAAAAGGGGGCGAGAAAGAGCCCTATATAAGCAGCCCTGAGAGGCATTTCATCAGAATCTTTCTCCTTCATTATAAATGCTTAAAGGGGTCATATGATGCGATTTAAAGTTTTCCTTTCTCTTTGGAGTGTTACAAGCTCTTGGTGCATAAAGAAGATCTGTAAGTTGCAAAGACTAAAGTCTCAAATCCAAAGAGATATTCTTTATAAAAGTTAAGAGTCAGCCACGCCTACCTAAAACGGCTCGTTCTAACACGCCCCCACATATCTACCTCACTATGTGGAAATATTTGCATAATGCCGGCCAAATGTTCACGCAAAGAAAGAAGGCGTAACTTTTATTCTCGCTGTAGTATTGTTGACGCTGCAGCCATGTCCTGAAGACGCTGTGTGCTTCGTTGTGAAAGCGAAACTACTTTGGCCTTCCAAAA
>NW_015632722.1:783717-783873 GCF_001515625.1 Sinocyclocheilus rhinocerous
TCAGCGACTGTTTGTTATTAGTTTAAGTATTTGCTATTGACTGTTCAAATGCGGAGTTTTGCGCAGTGCACGCAGTGCAGTCGTGTGTGTGTGTGTGTGTGTGTGTGTGAGAGAGAGAGAGAGAGAGAGACCCAGGGTCACATCAGTCAGCTGTCT
>NW_015632722.1:785498-800946 GCF_001515625.1 Sinocyclocheilus rhinocerous
GTTAGCTTGCAGCCTCGCGCTTGCGGGGTTCGGCCAATTACAATGCACTGGGTCAGCTGGCCAATCAGAGCGGACTGCGCTTGTCAAAGGAGGGGGCTTTGTTGAAAACGACGCGTTTGAGAGAGGCGGGGCATAGAGGACCTACAATAATGTACAGTATTTGAAAAATAATGTGTTTTTTGAACATTAAAGCATGTCAACATATTCTGTTACACCAAATACACAAAATAATGATCTTTAAAATAGCATCATATGACCCCTTTAAGCAGCTGAGGAAGAAGCACTGACATCCTGATTTGGAGCAGAAACTAAGTGTTAAGTGGCGAGTTCACGATGGCTCAGAGCCCACATGCCTCCTGCTTTTCCGATCCATCCATGAGTTTGAGGACTTCCTGCCTTCAGATAGTGCTCGTCATAGGCGGTGCTTACCTAACTTCAAGAAACAAACCTGGCTCTCATGCTCCCCTCATGGTAGTGGAGCTATAACCCGAACGTGAGGTTTGCAGCAAAGGGCTCATATGCTGACACAGGCCCCGCTGACCCCCTGCACTCTGAAAGTGCTTATAATATACACAGCCCTGTTCTGCATTGTACATAGCACAAAATAAGGCGCTTCAGCTGTTCACACAATACATAACAGTGCCCCGCCTCAGCGCGGTATTTCGCCTGCTGGAGCACAAATTACACCAGCCGCTTACTTAATCATATAAACAGCTCCCCCGACCCAGTGGCGAGCTGTCGTGTACAAAGCAGCCGGGCAGGCAGCTACAAGTCAAGTCAAGTCAAGTCACCTTTATTTGAATAGCGCTTTATACAATATTGGTTGTGTCAAAGCAGCTTTACAGTGTCAAACAGGAAAATAGTTTGTCAATAATGCAAGAAGACAATAACAAAAAGCTAAAGTAAGTTCATTGATGATTCAGTGATGTCATCATCCAGTTCAGCTCTCTTCCAATAGCTTCAGCCTTCAGGAGGTTATGACGTATCACTGTATAAACACCAGCTAAGCGGTTGTTTTCAATAGCAGAGTGTAGTGCTTGTCTATACAAGTGCTTGTCTATCACTGACTTCCTATGATATGCACCGGTGCTGTGCCGCCATATTTATTAGAACGTGTAGTGCCGTTTACATTTCATACAGGTGTGTTGCTTACACTGACTAAGATATATGCTTGTGCTGCCGCCATTCGTTGCCTTTCTGTGATGAGGGCCGGCTCTCTTTATACAGATGTGTAATGTTGCTTACACTGACCAGTATATTGGCCGAAGTTACAGCTAACATAGCTCTGTGTGACTGCATGTAAAGTGTCTAAAAATTTTTTTAAATCCCAGCTTCAGACTCTTGCATAGAAGCAGCACAGTTTCAGCTGCGAAATCAGAGAATGTGGCCAAAATGCCATCTGTTCCCGGAACAAGGAACGTGCCACATAGCGTTATAGTTGGATCTACAATAAAGTCTACCTGCTGTTTTACTCGTCTCTCGGTTTCCCTGCCTATTGTGGGCACTATCGTTTGCGTTACGAGCGCATTATCAGAACACTCCCTCAGATCGTTCACACTGTAATGTTTTGTGGCACGTTGGGACTGCTTCACATGCGACCTCTTCAACTATTCAACTCAACTTTCACAGTTCCCCAGGCCAGTGTGCTGTCTAATCCTGGTCAGCTCCACAACTGCATGTCTAGCTCCGGTGAGAAGCTGTTGTCTGGAATGTGCTGTTTATCCGTACTTGTGTACAGTGGCTGTACCATGCATTGCGATTGCTGTTGAGAGTCGCTGCACTTATATGTCTTCTCCGCTTATGCCAAGCGGCCTTCGCAGTAACATGGTGTGAAGTTACATGCTCCCCAAAACGTCAGCTTACGCTGTCAGCAACGTCGAGAGACCATCTTGAAAGGGAACGTCTCTGGTTACTGACGTAACCTTGGTTCCCTGAGAAGGGAATGACAAGACGTTGTGTTTATGCTATGTTACTTACGCTCAGGTCTTTCATAAGCTCTCTTATTCAGTCAAAAGATACTGATGAAATGGCGCTTAACACTGCTTATATAGGGCGATTTCCTGCCCCCTTTTCGCGCGCTCGAGTGCCATTGGCCATTGTGATACAATGGCATTAAGCAAATAAGGCTTCAGTATTTGAGGAGAAAGGCGTTTCTCCAAAGCGTCAGCTTATACGGTCCGCAACGTCTCGTTCCCTTCTCAGGGAACCGAGGCTATGTCAGTAAAATGAAATGAAACTAAAATGAAAACTGAAATATAAACATCAAAATAAAAGCTAAATCAAAATATTATTAAATACTATAATAGCAATAAAATAACACTGTTTCTGAGAAGAAAGAAAATTTCCTTCAGGCATGAACAGTACTTTTACTATATGTGTGAAATGGTGTACATTGAAATAAGATGAAGACTTCAGTCACAGTTAATTTTAGGCCACTGATATTAAACTCGATATAAGGTTGTCCCCGTCATGGTGGCTATAACATGACCAGCGAAATGCGACCCCTTATTATTTGTCTAAATTAATCATGGATGAGAAATACATCTATGAATAGGCTATTTTTACAATTAGTAGCCAAAAACGTTGTTTTTTCTACCTGATTCTGTATCCATGTCAATAGGTGTCAGTAGTAATAGGTGTCAAAACGAAACAAAAATACTTAAATATTCTTGCCTCTGACAAAATAGTGGTGTCATAAGAAGGCTGATATTTCTCTTTCTCCTGCACAGTCTTTTTCTCCATCTTCTCTCGGTCTGTTTTTTGTTTTCTGTCTGCTCCCTTTGGCTGTTATTAGGAGAGTATGAGATACACTTTAATACATGCTGAAGACTTCAATATCATGCATGCATAATGCTTCAAAACACACCCTTCAACAACATAAGCATTCAGTATAAGAAACACAAAGGTGAAAATAATTCAGATCTGCAATCTTCAACCCAACACCACAGATATTTCCTTGCATTTAATGCATGTTTGCATGCATGTGGCATCACCTTAAAGACTTTGATCTGGCAGCTGGCGGAGTGCAGGTGCTCGGTGTACTCTCCGCTTTCATTTTGTTTAAAAGTGTCAATCTGGATCCGGAACGGGACTCCCTTCTCTCCGCCGTGTTTCCGTGGGGTGAACTCTGTACTGATGCAATGAACCTTTAACAAGGTAAGGAAGAAATAGATAATTAATGTGGAACACATGATCGGTTCCTAGAGCACTTTTGAGATTATCCTTGACATGTATTGCACTATTTCTGCACAGATTAGGATGTGCCAGATACATTTGTAATCAACTGGAACGATATTGATATGTTTGAAACTTGATCGGACGCTTTCAAAGTCAAGAGGCAATGTCAAAGAGCCAGTAGCCCTAGTCAGACTCTCTCCAACATGTCTGACACTACTGGTACAACATCTGCATAGCAGAGAGAGAATTTCTGGCCAATGAGATTGTTCTTCAGGGATGTTCTATTCATTAACTACACAAGACAGCTGTGAGGATCTTGACAGCAAGAATTAAATAATGACCTGAAGAAATATACACCAGTGAATGCTCAACTGCATATTTATATGTGCTCGATTTTTGCAGAAACATCATTAGTAATATTATACAATATATTATATTATTAATACTAATTTCAATACCACAGCAAAAAACTGATAATTTTATTATTTTAATAATTTAATGTAATTTAACAATATAAATAACACTGAACACACACCTTAATTTAAAATGTTAAATATTAAATTACATTAAAATTAAAACAATGTCTTAATGTATTTCTCATTGAAGTAAACAATTATACAAAATTCATGTAAATATTTAAGTAAACAGCCAGAAATCATTAAATAAATTAAGTTTTCTGTTTTTCTTAAACAACTTAATATTAATGACATAATAAAACAGCAACAGGTCTATTGCAATTACAATGCAAAGTCTAATGCAACTTGCATTGAATAAAACTTTTTTTTTTGTCCAACCCATTTACATTTACAAATCAAGTGTGTTTACATTAAATAAATCCTAAAATGTGTAAAATTGGTTGCAAAATAGTATCGTTCCCAACTGTTGATTTCCTTGTTGATTATCAACAGGCATACGCAGAAAAATATTATGTACAATGTTGCAACAAGTGTAATCTAACACAGCGAGATATATAAAACATTAAGTCCACTGCCCCAAGAACTATTTGCAAATTACACTTCAAACTGAAACTCTAGTGTGTTTCTGTAGCCTTTGAACGATGACAACATGGCTGCATGTTTGTGGTTTGATCTTGAATTGGGGTTTACCTGCACAAACACAGACGCTCGCTTGGAGAGATCCCACAGGAAATCCGCAGCGTTTAGCTGTGATGGCTGTGTGCAGGGCTCAGTGATGCCAACTGACAAGGGGATATCTGTAACAAACACATGACGCACTGTAAAAACTCCCTCTTCTGAGGCTTTATGCTGCTTTGATACTATTCACTTGATGAATCAAAAAAGACTGAACAAATTGATTGCAGCAACCTAAAGTAAACACATAAGCTCTCACCGATGTCGAGGAGGCGGTCGCCAGGCCGATTCCATTTCCAGCCCTCCAGCTGCTGGTGCTCCATGTACTGAAGCCTTCGGTCATGGAAAACCACCCTAACTATACTCTATAATTCACCCCAAACCAAATACACACAAACACAAAACCATCAGAACAAGCAGCACTCTTAAAGAGCCATACACCATACCAGTACTTCCTGCACCGCTGAATCTACAGCACCATGGCAAAACTAATTAGATTTTATCCTAGCTGTGATGTTGTTGCCTGAATTGAATTTGATGATGTAAAAAGGCTGTGTAGACATCCACAGTGGTTAAATCAGCACATTCACTCAGTGAAGGATTCCTCAGACTGATTCAAAACAGCAATTTGTGACGCAAAACATTTAAAGAAATGACTCCTAAAAGTCTACATTGATCACGCTGTATTATTATTTTTTATGTATGTGACCAGCAAAGACAACGGAAGAAAAATGTTGTCTATTTACTGATCAAAAGTTTGGGATCAGTAAGATTTTTGTTTAAAAAAATTAATTCTTTTATTTATCATTCCAGCATTAAGTTGATCAAAAGTGATAGTAAAAACTAATGTTAAAAAATATTTCAAATAAATGTAGTTCTTTTGAACTTGCAACACTGATAGCAGCAAATCAGCTTATTAGAATGATTTCTGGAGAATCATGTAGCACTAAAGACTTGCATAATGATGCTGAAAATTCAGCTTTGGCATCACAGTAATAAATTACAAAAAAATAGAAAACAGTTATGCTAAAAATTTAATAATATTACTTGTTTTGTTTGATTGAATAAATGCATTCTTGGTGAGCATAAGAGACTTCTGAGCAATAGTATATTTGTATTTATGCACGTATGTATTCATTTATTTGCTAAGTAATTAGCAATTCTTAAATATATATAATAATGTTTACAAATAAATGGACCACCTGGTTAATCTTAGTGCGTAACAATGCCATCACACAACTGTGCCAGTAAACAACACTGTTCACAAATAACTTAATGTGTTTTAAGTTAATTATTTTTATTATTAATTATTTAGTAATAAATTATTTTTATAATTATTATAATTTATTATTTAATAATAAATATTTATTATTAAATATTAATTCCCCCCCCATTATTTTCATACAATATTAGCTTTATAAAGCAAGCATTTGCCTTCAAAGGTTTGTGATCAACCATTTAGCTGTTATAAAATAAATAAAAAAAATTATCTTTAAAAAGGTATGAATAACAAAAATAACTAAATCAAAAAATAATCA
Organism: Sinocyclocheilus rhinocerous; assembly: GCF_001515625.1. Taxonomy (NCBI): domain Eukaryota; kingdom Metazoa; phylum Chordata; class Actinopteri; order Cypriniformes; family Cyprinidae; genus Sinocyclocheilus; species Sinocyclocheilus rhinocerous. Next base: position 791,305 of record NW_015632722.1, read on the forward strand.
GTATCATATTGGTCATAAAAAATATACTGGTTGATTTGTATTATTCTGCAGAACGAACTTTTTTTTTCCCCTCTCCAAATTCAATTCAGACTGCAAACTATCAACTTGAGTAAAATATAATTCATTTTGCCATGACGCTGTAGATTCACTGAATACCAGTGCAGGAGATGCCACACCACACAAAACCACAAGTGCACTGCACTGATAAAACACACACAATCTCTCACCTTAACAGTCTTGTTGTCGAGTTCAGGCATCTCCCCTATTTTCCTGTTATCAAGCAATCGGATCTCATATGACTGGCCTACAGAGGGAGATGGGAAGTGTGTTACTGAATATCTTCTCAACCAGGGTCAATACCAAGGTATTCTTTAAGGAATAGAGAAAGAAATATGGGTAATGAAAACTGTACCTTGGTTTAGGTAGGTGAGCGTCTCCTCGTGTAGTTTAACAGCAGGGGAGGTGGCGGCACACAGCACGTACTGAAACGGAGGATTCTTGGTGTCCGACTCCACAGGAACGCTAACATCTTCCTGCTTAAAGATGGGCAGAGCCAACACATCACTGAGGGAAAACAAACACAGACACAGAGAAATGGAAGTTATGAAATGGTGAATTATGTTGGTTAGAACCACAGAACCTCTACCATCAGTATGAAAATGGTTGTCACGGAAACAGGTATATAGGGAGCCTCCTGCCTGCTTACACCTATAGACACTTTAAAAACCACACGACACATGACCGCTCTTTCGGACTTCTGAACCACAAACAGATAAAGGACATATTCTCATCAGACTGCTAGGAAATATAAATAAAACAAAAGAGAGGTGTGTATTTACAATCATATATTAATAGACTACTGTTCAAAGGTTTGGGGTCAGTGTGATTTTTTAAACAAATGAATACTTTTATTCAGCAAGGATGCATTAATGTGTTAAATAATAGTAAAAAAATTATAATGTTACAATTTTTATTTCAAATAAAAAAAAATTTCTTGAAAAAAATTGATCACAATGCCCACTGTTTTCAATATTTATAAGAAATGTTTCTTGAACACAAAATCAGCATATTAGAATGATTTCTGAAGGATCATGTGACACTGAAGACTGAAAATGCAGCTTTGCCATCACAGAAATAATTTATATTAATATATATTTATATTCAAACAGAAAACAGTTATTTTAAATTGAAAAAATATTTTGCAGTTTTACTGTTTTTAGTGTGTTTTTGATCAAATAAATGCAGCCTTGGTAAGCATAACAGACTTATTTCAAAAACGGTAAAAAAAAATCTTACTGACCCCAAAATTTTGATGGTAGTATGTGTCACAATATCAAACAATTAACAATGAACAATTAATTTACACAATATTTAGCCCAAAATATTATTAGTATTTATATATTATGGAGTTAATAAATGCTGCCATGGCTCTGGGCTTGACACTTCTTTGCCACACTCACACCGGTATCAGGCCGGTGCAGTGACAGCTATAGACGCTGAGTCAGTTAGCTGGCAGTCTGCTTGACGTTTGTAACAGTGCGGCCTGCAGGATCCATCCTGCCCACCAATCTGCAAGTGTTTTCTGAAATATGAGCAGCTCCACTGTAACATTCCGTTCCACAGCTGCTCATTCCACATGATCGCAAATTAGATAATCAGCATCTCACACCCTCATTTACCTCAAACGCAACACCAAAACATCACATTAGCACCCCGTCATAGCAATGACTTACAGACACAGTAGGAAAATAATAAGCTTATCTCCATGATATCTGGATCTTGAACTTATCTGACCCTGTTGACTGAAAACACCTGCAAATTGCAAATGCAGAAAATGTCTTATTCCGGTCCATATTTCATAAAAGTTCAATAGCTAATGCTACCAAAAGAAATATAAGGGCATCTGACATGAAAATTGCCATATCCTGCAGTGTGACATGCTATAGTTTAATTTTAAATTCATTTAAACAGCATTTTGATCATTCTTTTATAATTGTGCATGCAGGTTTGCATGCACCTCATTAAATCAGAAACTACATAGAATATTTTTATTTGTTTTAAAAATGTATGTCATGGAATCATTTTAAATAAACTAGTCAATGCAAAAAGGTGGTCTTTTATAAAAAAAATATGCAATTTTTAATATTACTTTTATGCAATGTTAACACCAACACTAACTATTTTCATTATGGATGGAGCCATATTTAAATTCTGCCTGATACTAATAAGCCAGTAATTATTTAATTATCTGGACAATAACAGTTAATGGCCAATATTAAAACGGTATGCTATTTTGTCTAAATAAATGAAAAACAATACATTGGAAACTAAAATTAGTTAATCTAAATAAACACAACGACAAACAAAAAACTCTTACATCACAATAAAAACTATATGGGATATTTCAGCTTCATAATATGAAGCTTCCTTGGTGAGAACTTTTTGAAAAATACATTAAGTACTTCTATATAAAACCCAGTGATATTAAAAGCAGGGCAGTGCCATAAAATATGCTTAACAAACAATGGCATCTGCAAAATTTGATTAAAATTTTTTTTAAATAATTAAATAGCAGTCACAGGACACTTTCTCTAACATGTATGTATGTTTTAACCTAAAGTCTGTGAACAGGTTATGCCTCAACTACCCAAAAACACTGTCTGGTCCTCTAACATCAATAGAGGACCGTGTCAATAGCAGATCTGCAGGACACTGGAAGAGTAGCAAGAAACTTGATATCACAGGGGGAGAGCATGTGAACAGCCTTCTTCCCGCTGTCTCACACTACAGTGCTCCCACCACTAACAAACCCACCACAGAATGTAAACTCAACCACTGACTATACTCTCTCACACAGAGTATTTCAGACACTTGCATACGCACACTTGCAGAATAACAGAGCGCTCCAGGGAAAATACTGATGTTGCTCTTTCTACCACAACCTCCAGAAGCCCGCCACATCTCAGAGTTACCATTCCATGGAACCTGACCTCAGGCGCATAATGTGTATTCCTATCACGCAGTGACCGTATTTCAAACTCCTTGTGGCCAAATGGGAACAGCGAAGGGTGCTGGCGATTTGGAAAAGCGACATACAGTTTAAATATGCTCCATCATTAATACCCCAATGAAACTGTGACGTATGCAGGGGGATTGTGGTTTGCCTCTCCCAATGCTGTGGATGCTGAAGCACCTGGCATGCAGTTGGAACGCATGGAAAAACCCAATACATACCTATGAATAAAATGGATGAGCATGATGTTTTGGACAGCTTGATACTGGTCAAATTCAACTAAATAACAAACAAAAACAAATGGCTGCAATGTTAGTAGCACGTGAAAGTAAGATTAAAAGAATTTTAATAATGTGATATTTTCCAACCTGTATTTCTAAAAAATAAAAAGAAAGAAAACAGGCACCCAACAGTAAAGGTGAACCATGTGATTTCTAAGCAAAATAGAGCGGTTTAGTTCTTATGTCAATTAGTAGTCCAACCTGAAAGCTGATTGACAGCAGAATGCATTCATACCCATGAACTTTTTTGGTAGACATTAGTTTTTTTTTTAAAGTCTTTGTTTAAGAGTTTTAAGCCAAGAACAAAGTATGTGTGTGTGTGTGTGTGTAATATTTTGTATGTTTTTTTTTTTTATACATTATAAAAGAGAGTAGGGAGACTGACACTGTTATGTCATTCGCAGTGCTACATGGGACTGGATGGGCGCAAGTTCTTTTGGTGTGATTTGCTTCTTTCGATTCTTTGACTGATGGACATTTCTCTGCAAAATCATAAGTAATGTAGTTTTTTTTTTTTTTTTAAACAGAACTTCGCTGGTAAAAATGATTATTCTTAAAAGTGAAACCAAAGCAAATTATTAAGGATTAACAACCTAATAGCTCACTGTAGGTGAGTTCATAACAGTAGGTTATCTTTCAAAATCAATTCCCCAAATAAGAAAATGAATGGGATTTTTACTTCCAGAACCCAATTGTCACACTCTAGGGGGTTCCCTCAGGAATTTATATAGGGTTATTTAGAACAACACTTTTATGACTACAAAATTACATTTTTCGAGGAATCAACTATCTAATGACTTACTGGGTTGCCTGCATATTAAACAGGGATATACATATTTTATCAAAGGAAATATAATACACACTTCACCTTTAATTTCTTTATTTTAAAGGTGCACAGAAAATGCAGACAGACTATCCCGAGGATATGGCTCTCATCCTAAATATTGCATCAACTCTTCCTGAGTCACCCTAACAGTTCAATGACGTAATCATAGCCTCTATGCGCAGTATCGTATGACGTAATGCAGCTCGACTGCCGCCTCAATTTCTTCAATCAGTAAAACGTGTTACTCACGAAACATTTTAATGCCCTTAAAACAATACGTGTGAAGAGATAAGATTTAAATATAATTACTATATTTAAACGAATTCTTTATAACTGTTAATTTCGCATCTCAAAGAACATCCTGTTCCAGGAAGTAACATTACTTCAAACGCGCTTGTTATCGTTTCAGTGCGGCCACGTTATGGCTACTCGAAAGGAGCGTGAGAATACTGATTAACGCTCTACAACCAGGGGCCAGTTGATATAACTGAAATAATAGTCACCACGTTAAGAACTAGTTTGACTAACTAGCAGTTAACCAAGTGGTTATCGGTCTTACTTTTCAGATTCAAATGAGATCAATCTACGTTTTTATGTAAATGACTTAAAAAAAAGTATGACCAGTCTTGCAGAAAATAATTAGGTGTCTAACTTTTAAGACTAGTCTAAGCAGTTTATGCAACCGGCCACAGGTCTCGTTAGTTCTCAAGATGGTCAGACAACATAAGGATGCAACTCGTTGTCTATTGTTTTGAGCTAGCTATAGCAACTCTCACATAGCCACACTGCATCCAGTAGACGACAAAACAATCTCGCGAAGTTGCCAAATGATAAATAAGGATATCAAATAATGATTTTTTTTAAACCAATGAGCACAACCCGCCTGGAATCCCGAGGTTCGCAATGTAAACACTGCGATCAAGACAGCTAGCCAACTAGCTCGCCGTCACAGATGCATCGCCCCCGGCTTAGGGACTCTTGGAAAGCTGCTGATCGGTTTGCATGCTGCTCTAACCTCATGCTGTACGCGCCAGCCCCGAGCTCCTGGCCAATGCCAGACAAACTGGCATCGAAGTCGTGCACGAGCCCAGACTCGATGGTAGCATCGTCCATCTTCAGCACCCACGCCATGGCGCCCAGATCCTTCTCCTCCGACTCTAACCGGAGCGCCGCCAGCTTCACCTGGTACAGACAGCCCCTGCGCGGAGCTCGCGTTGCCGCAGGAGTCAGCTAGTCCTACTAGAGTTGGTTAAGTTAGGTGGCCACCCGCGGAAGGCTAGCTGTTGAAAGCAGGGCAAACGGCTCTAGCCCCGACTACCGTGTGCCTCGCCATTGCTTCAGTTTCACAATAACACAGGCGACAAATAAGAGACTCGAGATGAACCGAGGCGTCGCAAAGTCAACTCAACCATCCACGCAAAGCTCCCGTATGTTATCCCGTATACATCAGCACATCATATCTGTATGCGATCTTCCATTATATAAAAGCAGGGTGGGAGGACGCTGTTGACTGTCACCGTATTCACACGCAATGTCCGCTCGAGGAATTGGGTTGGCAGAGCTCGCTCGCTTTCACCTAAACGCGGTACGGTGTCTTTACGCTCTCTACTCTCCGAAAGCGTTCGCTTAATTTCATCGTGCTGACCCGCCCGTTTGGTCTTTCGGAAAAAGGCCAAAGATCACAAAACATCGACACGGCCCTCTGTCTTCCACCATTCAAACCCCAAACGCGAGATAGCTGCAGCGCAGCAGGGATCCGGGTCGGGAATCTGACAGCCAATCACGTTGCTCTGCGAGCTGCGCTCAGCCAATCGGCTCCCGGGTATCTGTCGTCATCTTCTTCCTAAGCTAGCTCTCCGACGCACCGTAGTCACTCTCGACTTCCAAACACAATATTACCTTTAACTTACAGCGCATATATTAAACGTAAAGTCACCTGGTGGAAGAAATGCAAACTTGTTGAATATATAAGATTATTTTTATAGATCACAATCAACACGTTTATGTTCAAAACCTCAGATCTACAGCTGACAGCCAAAGTCCATATCAACATTGCTGTAAAATGACAAGAAAATATAGATACAGACAGATAGCTGCTTTTGCTGTCTAGTGATAAATGAGGCCCAGCAGCGTGAGATATTCAGATCCCACCGGGGCTGTTTTTGCTCTGAAATTCCATTCTGAAAAACAGGGATGGCCACTCAAGGACACGTTTTGGGTGTTTTTAACCTGTTGTTGTTGTGGTGGTCTGGACAGGAAGGCAGATGGGCCTTTGAACATGATTAGGTTCTCTTAAACAGACCACCAACCTATAAACAAAACCGCCTCGGGTGTTTACAGCTGGGAATTTAGTCACAGCTCTGTGAGACAGCTGGGAAATACTTGATTATTTTTTTAACTGAGGGCACTGGTGTCCTTGAGAAACAATATTTGCAAACGTATAAATAAATACTTTTCAGATGGCAGTTATGCAGTAAGTTTCTATTTAGTGGGAGAAACAGGGAAATGGCAGAATAGTCTGTCACCCAGACCTATTTGTAAGGTTTACAATGGCCAAAAGAGGCCAACAAAGAGGATGATTATAATGACATTTCTCATTGGTTCTGACTTTACTGCACTTTAATGGCTCATTACAGACAAGTGATTTTAAGCATGTGATAAAAGCACTTTTACACTGCAAGTTTGAGTCAAAATTTCAAATACATTAATGCTTTTCTAGCAGTTGGTTTTGTGTGTTGGTTTTAAACACCTAGTTCATCATACTTTTGCTATGGCTGATGATGGGTAATAAGTGAACACAATAAAAGCACACTGGTGTACATTCATATATATATATATATATATATATAGATTGATTATCATGAATTTTGCGTCACAATTGTTTTATTGTTTACATTTTGCTGAACTTAACTGTTACTGTTTGCATTTTGTCTACTCCTAAATTGTTTTCATATTACAGCAATACAGCATCATAATTTAAATAATTGTTATGCAATATCTGAAATTGTGTATAATAAATTAAAATAATCTGTAATTTAACTAAGAGTAAACAAACTTGAGACAGATTCGACTGACAGATATGAGAAACCCTTCGCATCACGAGTGGCCACGAGAGAAATAAATGTAATAATATAGCTTATATGTAACTGAATAAACAGTAAAGAAATGTTCGTAGTATATATGTGTGCGATTGTGTATATAAACACACAAATACACAGTGACACTTATGTAACTTAAGAAAACAAATTCAACATGAATTCAGACGGAAATACCAATAAAAGTTATGCCTTTAATTTCCATTAAACACAAGAGTTATTCTGTAGCGCTCAATTTTACCGTGTGTTCCTGCAGTTGTAGGGCTGTCGACTCTCAAAGCTCCCAGTGTGCAGCTGCCAGAAAAGCATTGCATTACTATCTACGAATCCCGCGATCAATGCTGAAAAAACTAGTAAAAGCGACCAAGGCAGTCTCACATCGAGTCACGCCGTTGCTTTCTTGTTTATTAGCAGTGAACTTCATCCACCGAGACAGCGCACGCGATCGCCCCGCCGTGACTGCAATATGATGTTGAACACAGAGACAGAAACATAAACTACCTTTTAAAACTTCAGTGTCGTTCTTTTTTTCTTTTTTTTTTAACGAAATTCTTTATTTTATTCAGCAAGCGTGCATTACACGGATAAAAAAATGGCAGTAAAGGAATTTCTAATGTTACAAAAGATTTATATTGCAAATAAACACTGTTCTTTTCAACATTCTATTCATCAAAGAATCCCCAAAAAAGATAATGTATCAGTTTCCACTAAAGAAGCACAACTGTTTTCATCATTGATCATTTTCTTAAGGTGAGACACTGCAGGTGAATAGGGTAAAAAAAATAACTAATAGTTATTGCCTTACCCAGCTGATTGATTACATTGATAATTGCAAAAAAATTGTGTATTACAAGTTTTCTAAAATGTTAGGTTTAAATATGCAAATGATTAATTATTTCATGAAATATGCGCTAATTTGCATACATTTCTAGTACAAAAATCTAAACACTGGATTATGCCAGTTTCGGAATTTTGGGTATCTCATTTTTGTCACTCCATAATTCAGAAAATGCTTAGAACGGACAGAAAACACTATATTTTCACAATTTTGGGGGGAATAAAATGTTGTATATAATCAAGCAAATTATATATGAACAAATTCCTCTGTAAAAACCTGCAGGATATAGACAGGAATACAAATGTAGTTTGGTGTGTGTAAGTGCTACTGAAGTGGAGATTTATGGCTAAATCTGTTGATGACACATTATAATGCTTTAAAAGTACACACCTTTTTTAACCCTGTCATTTTTTTTTCTGAGAGAGAAAGAGAAAATATTTGATACACCAGGCTTTATGGCTCATATAGAATATATACTGCGTACAATTATATATATATATATATATACAGTATATATAGTATATATAGTCCCTAATATTATTGCTATTACTGTATTTTTGGTCAAATAAATGCAGCCTTGGTGAGCATGGTGAGCATAGGGATCACACCTGTACTCTATCTTTCGCAAGCCCAATTAAAAAAAGAAAATTGTTTAGCAGACCAATAATGTCTTAAATTGGCTAATGACTTAGCGACTGTGTATAGCATATCAGAAATAAGATAATAGTGGAAACACTTTTGAAATTTAGGTTTCCATTAAGGTTATCCTATAGCAACTAGATAGTATCCATTTAATGCACTTGGCCATTTTGTCTCTATAATGCTTAAGCTGTTGAGTTGAGCCAAAGGCGACTTCGTCCTCGTCCTGTGAGCTCGGCTGGTAAGTGAAGCAAGCTAATGCAATTATGAACTCAATTAAGTCACAGTAATAGAGTTTCCATGAACAGGACCTGTTAATCCCCCGATTGAAGTGTCTGATAGTGGAGGGCTGTAGTGAAAAATTGAAGTGACAATGGGTCTCATTTAACAACTGTGTATTGTATATGTGTGTATTTGTTTACAAAACTATGAATTACTGCATAATTTACAGTGAAAAACAGTCAAAGGACATTCCCAGAAGTCCCTGTGTGACCTATCACATATGTTAATATTTTATTTAAATAGTCTTGTTTCTTATTATTTTTGCTATTAATAATGTACATTAGGGTGTTTGGTTACATTTTACATTACATTTTCTGCTTACAGTAAATTAAGTATGTAATTATGTCATTAAGATTACACTGCTCAATGAAATCTGCGTTTGCTAGTTGCCATCATGTAATACCTGAAATAATGTATTTTTTATTGTGAATTTCTGGCAAAAAATAAAAAATAAATTTACACCATAAATTTAACAGAATATTTTTACATCATCATAATGCATACAAGTGTTCTTTGTTACGGGGCATTTGCATGACACCATTTTCAACTGAAAATGGAAATCTTTTTGTGCGTTTTGGTCGGTTTTAAAAGCCTTTGAAAACAGTTTTCAAAGTGCAAGTTTTTGAAAACAATACCATTATTGTCTCTGTGTAAGCTAAAAAAAAAAA
>NW_015632722.1:808345-815352 GCF_001515625.1 Sinocyclocheilus rhinocerous
TATATATATAGATTGATTATCATGAATTTTGCGTCACAATTGTTTTATTGTTTACATTTTGCTGAACTTAACTGTTACTGTTTGCATTTTGTCTACTCCTAAATTGTTTTCATATTACAGCAATACAGCATCATAATTTAAATAATTGTTATGCAATATCTGAAATTGTGTATAATAAATTAAAATAATCTGTAATTTAACTAAGAGTAAACAAACTTGAGACAGATTCGACTGACAGATATGAGAAACCCTTCGCATCACGAGTGGCCACGAGAGAAATAAATGTAATAATATAGCTTATATGTAACTGAATAAACAGTAAAGAAATGTTCGTAGTATATATGTGTGCGATTGTGTATATAAACACACAAATACACAGTGACACTTATGTAACTTAAGAAAACAAATTCAACATGAATTCAGACGGAAATACCAATAAAAGTTATGCCTTTAATTTCCATTAAACACAAGAGTTATTCTGTAGCGCTCAATTTTACCGTGTGTTCCTGCAGTTGTAGGGCTGTCGACTCTCAAAGCTCCCAGTGTGCAGCTGCCAGAAAAGCATTGCATTACTATCTACGAATCCCGCGATCAATGCTGAAAAAACTAGTAAAAGCGACCAAGGCAGTCTCACATCGAGTCACGCCGTTGCTTTCTTGTTTATTAGCAGTGAACTTCATCCACCGAGACAGCGCACGCGATCGCCCCGCCGTGACTGCAATATGATGTTGAACACAGAGACAGAAACATAAACTACCTTTTAAAACTTCAGTGTCGTTCTTTTTTTCTTTTTTTTTTAACGAAATTCTTTATTTTATTCAGCAAGCGTGCATTACACGGATAAAAAAATGGCAGTAAAGGAATTTCTAATGTTACAAAAGATTTATATTGCAAATAAACACTGTTCTTTTCAACATTCTATTCATCAAAGAATCCCCAAAAAAGATAATGTATCAGTTTCCACTAAAGAAGCACAACTGTTTTCATCATTGATCATTTTCTTAAGGTGAGACACTGCAGGTGAATAGGGTAAAAAAAATAACTAATAGTTATTGCCTTACCCAGCTGATTGATTACATTGATAATTGCAAAAAAATTGTGTATTACAAGTTTTCTAAAATGTTAGGTTTAAATATGCAAATGATTAATTATTTCATGAAATAGCTATAAAAGAAACACTTAACAGTGTCTTTTGGATGTTTTCTTTCCACTAGTCTGAAAAAACCCTTTATGAAAAACCAAAAAGCCCAAAATCTATGAAAAAACTGTGTTTTTGCCTGCAGTGTCTCCCCTTAAGCACCTAATCATATTCTATATTAACATATATTCAATTATATATATATATATATATATATATACAGTATATATAGTAATTATATTCCCTAATATTATTGCTATTACTGTATTTTTGGTCAAATAAATGCAGCCTTGGTGAGCATAAGAGACTTCTTTCAAAGACATGAAAAAAATCTTGCAGACCCCAAAATTAATTCAGTAGTGTACTTTTTTTTATTTTTTAAGCAGCCCATATGTCCAAGTAGTACAAAAGGAAATAGTCAACGTTTTGGAACAACATGGAGGTGAGTAAATGACAAAATTTTCAATTTTGGGTCAATTATCCCTTTAAATCATAAGTCATTTGTTGTCTTTTTTTTCCAGGTACAGAGGTGGCATTTAGAAAAATAACAAGGAGACAGTTCATTACTGTACATTTTCTTTATTTTAATTTTATCGTTAGCACAGTTCTAGAAATGCAGCGGGAAGAAAGAGAACTTCCTCACGGTGGGAGAAAGACCGACACTACAGGAAAGAAGTGACAAGACAGTTGCGGCATTTAGATGCGTAAATACATTTCTACAAATTTCCCATCAGAGAAGAATGACACTATGCTACTTAAAAGAATCCACACGCCCTCAGGACATAACAAGATCTTGAATATTCCTTTGTTATGGTATATATATATATATAGATACATATTGCCTATGTGGTGTGGTATCACATGTGGCCTCACTGCGATGAGAATCTTGGGTGTGCAGGACAACTGACGCGTGGCCCATTTAGCCATGTACGCAACCAGATAAAAAGGTTCAGTTTTATTCATGACATGCATAAAGCCAAGCAAAGAATGCCTTATAATAGAGCAAGCTGGACCAACCGCTCGTCACTCCATAATTCAGAAAATGCTTAGAACGGACAGAAAACACTATATTTTCACAATTTTGGGGGGAATAAAATGTTGTATATAATCAAGCAAATTATATATGAACAAATTCCTCTGTAAAAACCTGCAGGATATAGACAGGAATACAAATGTAGTTTGGTGTGTGTAAGTGCTACTGAAGTGGAGATTTATGGCTCAGTGTAGGAGAAAAAACTCATTTTGAGAAAACGGTCTTTAAAAATATGCATTGTAATTGAAATCTATTGACACAAGATAAAGTGCTATAAAAGAAACACTTAACAGTGTCTTTTGGATGTTTTCTTTCCACTAGGAAAAAAATCTTGCAGACCCCAAAATTTGAACAGTAGTGTACTTTTTTTTATTTTTTAAGCAGCCCATATGTCCAAGTAGTACAAAAGGAAATAGTCAACGTTTTGGAACAACATGGAGGTGAGTAAATGACAAAATTTTCAATTTTGGGTCAATTATCCCTTTAAATCATAAGTCATTTGTTGTCTTTTTTTTCCAGGTACAGAGGTGGCATTTAGAAAAATAACAAGGAGACAGTTCATTACTGTACATTTTCTTTATTTTAATTTTATCGTTAGCACAGTTCTAGAAATGCAGCGGGAAGAAAGAGAACTTCCTCACGGTGGGAGAAAGACCGACACTACAGGAAAGAAGTGACAAGACAGTTGCGGCATTTAGATGCGTAAATACATTTCTACAAATTTCCCATCAGAGAAGAATGACACTATGCTACTTAAAAGAATCCACACGCCCTCAGGACATAACAAGATCTTGAATATTCCTTTGTTATGGTATATATATATATATAGATACATATTGCCTATGTGGTGTGGTATCACATGTGGCCTCACTGCGATGAGAATCTTGGGTGTGCAGGACAACTGACGCGTGGCCCATTTAGCCATGTACGCAACCAGATAAAAAGGTTCAGTTTTATTCATGACATGCATAAAGCCAAGCAAAGAATGCCTTATAATAGAGCAAGCTGGACCAACCGCTCACTGTTATGAAATGATATGACTGTTAATTATAATCGATAGTGAGCAATTAGGAACGTTAATGACACGTCGCTCAGACCAAGAAGTTTTGAACTTCATCTTAAAAATCTGAGTTTCTCAAAAGCTCTTTGATAAAAAGAAATGATTTCCATGTTGCACCAAATGACACCCACAACATCCCCCTCTTTCTGCTGGATTTCCACCCTCCCCATCTGACACACACACACACACACGCACGCACGCACGCACGCACGCGCACACACACGATCTTCTCATTGACAAGGCAACAAAACTACATCAGCAGTCCACCATCTGTGCCACAGATAGTGGTTTCTCAGACATGCACACGGAGTGACGGTGATCCTAGTTTGGAGGAAGAGTTTCAGTCCGACGCCGCTCCTCGCCGCATGTTCCACTGGAAGGTGTGTGGGGCCGGAGGAGGGTGTCCAGCAGTGTAGGTGCATGCGGCTTTGTGTACTTGTAGGCAAGCGTGTGTAGGTGTTTGTGTATGCATGTGAGTTAAAAATCCAGCAAGGGTCCCCCTGCACTAAGAGAGTGCTGTAGTACTGAATGATAACAGCACGGCTACAGGCCCTGCCCTCCCACATCTGAAGACTGGTCACTTCCGCCGGAGCCGCTCTGAGCTCGCTTTATATACAAATTCAACAGTTTCAGCTGGGAAAAGACAGAATGTACATGTTATAGATTATAAATGTTTTGAAATATAAAACCGACAGACAGCGAGATAATGAGTAAGGAGGAAAAGGGAAAGAGGTTTTGCAAGAGGAAACGGCTCACCTTGCTGCCAGACAGCTGGCTGAGATGAGGTTTCAGATCCTCTCCAATGACAGCATAGATGGCCACAAGGCAAAATACACACGCCTTTCGTACACTGCTCTCAGAGTTATCATAACCCTACAAAGGAGAGCAAAAGCCTTTACCATACACAGATGCTTAATATTAGGGTAAGTCAATGTATTTTGTTTGTTTCCTAAATATGTCCACTAGGGGGTGTCAAAGGGAGGTTAAATAGCACGTAGTGAAGTGAACTATCAAGGTTCTACAGCATCTAGATCTGTGTCCTGACATATCATTCAACTAAAGTATGGAAAGTCATTAACTGGAACATAAAAATATTTTTCTATATAATTAGGAATGGTGAATAATTGAAAAATTCTGGTTCTGAATTAAAAAATGTCAGATTCCTTAATGGTAATGTACACTGATTTTAAAGGGATAGTTCACCCAAAAATGAAAATTCTGTCACTATTATTTTTCACCATCATGTCATTCAAAACCTGTATGACTTTCTTTCTTTCTTTAACAGAACACAAAAGAAGGTATTCTGAAGAATGCTGGTAACCAACTAGTTTTGGTGACCACTGATTTCACTGGCATTCTCAAAATATTTTCTTTTATGTTCCACAGAAGAAAAGCAATAAATAATACAATTTTGGGTGAACTATCCCTTTTAGTCTCACAGTTGAAAGCTGTGTTTAAAAAAAAAAAAAAAAAAGGACTCTTCTGACCGATTAGTTCTAAATCACTAAAAGGAAACAAGAGTCGGACCACACTAGTTGCGTTGTACTTTTTGATTCAATAAAATGAACCAGTGCAAAAAATCATTTGTTCTGTAATCAGATTACACTGATTATGCTGTCTGTTTTGCACTATAGATTCAGTAGTGGCGTTGTGGTGCCACAGAGTAAGTATTTCAGGAAACTCCGTTTACTGACCCCAAACTTAGTTTATATAAAATACAGTATTTACCTGAATGAGCCCAGGGACGATCTCAGGGAGCATTTGAAGGAGACCCTCTTTGGGTAGCCGGTCAATGACTTTGGTGAGCATCTTGATGGCAGCCAGGTTGATGGGGTAATCTGCCGATTGGATGATGGGGCACAACACCTTAATACACTGATCGGGACTTATTGAGGTCGCCAACACAGACGCTGCCTCTTCTGCAGCCCGAACCACCTAATAAAGAGAAAAAAGGACATTTTGTGCTTAGGTTTAGATTTGTGCTTAGGTTTAGATTTGTGCTTAGGTTTAGGTTGTTGGTCTAAAGTGATTCATGATCTTTTGCATGTCAAGGACCCCAGACCTCTTTGTGTGGATCTTTATGTGCTTCCAGGGTCTTCATAATGGTGAGTTCAGCATAGTTTTTAAAGCGCCACGGCTGCCTGTTTAGGATCTCCTTCAACACCCGCAGTGCTAATGCCCGAATGACATGCTGAGAGAAAAAAAAGATCAGCAAGTAAATAAGATGCATCTTCATGCCTCATATTAGAGAGTGTTTACAGCAGTGAGTGTATGTTTTCATGCACCTCTCCATCCCCAAGTGTTTCTAGGAGCAGCAGGAGGATGGTTTTGAAGTGCTCGTCCCAAACATGCAGTTGCGTTTCTCTAATCAGCCGCATTAGCTCACACAGCGCAGCTTTCCTCTCTTCCACCCGCTCGCTGTGATTCGAGAGCTCCTTTAGGAGCTCAGCAACCACCTCAGATTGGTCCACACCACTGTCTGTAACACCACCAGCAGAAAGGAAGTCAGACCCACACACGTGCTTACATGTACACACTTCACAAAGCAGCTACAAATAGCTATGGGTGTGCATTACCATCAGTGAAGGACTCAGCATCTTGGTCTGCATCTTTCAGGCTTTTATTAAAAGGGGAGGAGCTGAAGGAGTCAGAGTAGCTGACTGGCTGGTATTCCCTCGTTGGGCGGGGACTCGAGGAGAGGAGCGGCATAGTATTTAGCAGAGAGGTCTTGTTATCCAGCGCCGTCCGACCAGAGTCTGTGGGTTGATCACCACCCTGCACAGAGACACATTCATGACACAAATTCCACACATCAGTGCTACAGTCTTATTACACGGCTCTCTGGAATACTTGATTCTAATAGGTCAATCTCAATGAAAGTTCAAAAATGGTTTTATATAATGAGTGCTTAACTGTGATTTCATATCACTCTGTGATCTCTCTCTTTTTATACCAACACAAGTTGGTACAGTATATCAAACTGGCAGTGTTATATTGGGATTAATTATATACAATTCAAGTATTTCTTAATATTTTGAAATAGCTTTTATAAAAAAAAATCCATGACTATATAATAACAATAATAACAACAACAACAACAATAATACAAATTTTATTAGTATTTAAATTATATAAATTAAACCAATCAAAAATAAATTACTCTTGCAATAATACTATAATACTAAAAATTATATAATTTAGTAGTATTCTCGTCTTTTACAAGAAAACGCTTCCCCGCAAAAGACGAGTTTTTACAGTTTTCCGTGTTTTCACTGTTATACACTCGGGGGCGTTATTATGCATCTTCTGAACGAGTACAAAACCTCCCGAACAAAAACACACGTGAACAGGACGGAGAAACTAGCGATCTCTTATGTAAACAGATGCACATGAAAAATAATGCGATCATCAGCAATAGACAGCATATAAATGAAAACTGCATAATGTTACAGAGTAAAATGTTGATCCAGGAAGTGGTATATGTCTGTGCAAGCTTTGGAGGTGTTGATGGAAGCGATTTACTGGATTTATGTTTTGATAATCGTACTGATTATTATCCAGATGTAGTTTTTCATAAAAAAATTT
The DNA here is from genome assembly GCF_001515625.1 of Sinocyclocheilus rhinocerous. Lineage (NCBI taxonomy): Eukaryota > Metazoa > Chordata > Actinopteri > Cypriniformes > Cyprinidae > Sinocyclocheilus > Sinocyclocheilus rhinocerous. The sequence continues at coordinate 815,162 of NW_015632722.1, forward strand.
TTTATTTTCTCACCTTTTTGCTCAAAATTATGCATTTTTTATGAAACCTACCTATATTCAAATGTTGAATGCTTTAAGCTAGTATAAAACAGATTTTTTTTGTTTGTTTAAAAGTAGAGGCTCTGATCTTTATTTTGGCGTAGTGCATATTCAAATATTCATACAGAAAAATATACTGGAGGCCATCAAAT
>NW_015632722.1:815848-818092 GCF_001515625.1 Sinocyclocheilus rhinocerous
TCTCGTCTTTTACAAGAAAACGCTTCCCCGCCAAAGACGAGTTTTTACGGCTTTTCGTGTTTTCACTGTTATACACTCGGGGGCGCTATTACGCATCTTCTGAACGAGTACAAAACCTCCCGAACAAAAACACATGTGTACAGGACGGAGAAACGAGCGATCTCTTTTGTAAACAGATGCATATGAAAAATAATGCGATCATCAGCAATAGACAGCATATAAATGAAAACTGCATAATGTTACAGAGTAAAATGTTGATCCAGGAAGTGGTATATGTCTGTGCAAGCTTTGGAGGTGTTGATGGAAGCGATTTACTGGATTTATGCTTTGATAATCTAAAAAAAAAATTATTTTCTCACCTTTTTGCTCAAAATTATGCATTTTTTATGAAACCTACCTATATTCAAATGTTGTATGCTTTAAGCTAGAATAAAACAGATTTTTTTTGTTTGTTTAAAAGTAGAGGCTCTGATCTTTATTTTGGTGTATTGCATATTCAAATATTCATACAGAAAAATATACTGGAGGCCATCAAATTTGAGTGAAAATCATCAAAATCGCTGGCGGTGGCTGGCAACTTTTTAAAAAAATGCTGGCGGGGAAAGAGATAATTTAATAATACAAATACTAATATTTATAGCCTAATTTCTTTGATTTAAAAAGATCTTTGCTTTTAAATTTTTATTAGTTTTCTTTTACATTTCTATTCAGCTTTAATTTATTTTGTCAGCACTCGTTGACTGCATCATCTCTTACTTGTTTTGTCTGTCTTACCTCTTCACCATCTCCATCTCTTTTTCGCGGTGGCTCAGTCATGTCCTCCTGGCTGCGGACGCTAAAGTTCTGGATGGCCTGACTGACTCCTCTCAGGGAGCTGTAGATCTCCTCAGAGTTCATGTTCTCAGTATCGTAATCAAATGCACTGCACGCACGCACGCACACACACACACACACACACACACAAAATGACATTGGACATTAGCCACAGAGAAATTCTGAGCAAACAATTACACAACTCAAATGACAGCATTTGTGAAGTGAATCTTTGTCCATGTTTGTAGTTTGTGATCCAGTGGCATACCTTGGTGATGGTGTGTTTTGTGATGTGTTGGTAGGAGAGGTTAAAGGGCTCGACCAACTGGCTGGTGATCTTGGAGTGTGTCGGGTGAGCGGGCTTCCCGTTGGAGCCTGCAATAAACTTTTTTTAGAGCTGACAGAAAAGTGGTTCAGAAGTGATTCTTAAACATTTACGCTAGGGGTGCGCTGATCCGATATTCAGGATCGGTATCGCTCCGATACTGGCATTTTCTGCTGGATCGGGGTATCGGTCAGACGAGACCGATTCAAATCCTATATAGTGCGTATACTATTCTGTGTTATTGTTAAGCCCCACGAAAGGCACAAAAACATTATAAAGCACCATGTAGTTTCCGTGCACTATATTTCAAGTGTTCTGAGACCGTTCCATAGTTTAATGTGAGGTACAGATGAATATTCAAGTCAAGATCACGTAAATTCTTCTCTCTGCTGCGGCTGTCAGTCATTCTCCATTCAGCATTCAAACTGCGTGTCGCTTTCAGTTACAACAGTCAAGACGACGAAACTCTCTCCAGGATGATACAATGTTCCTGTTATTATACTTGATCTGTAGATAAACATCAGTGGTTTTGCATAAAAGGACTTTATCTTGCTGGAGTTTATAGCTAATTCTAAATCATGTTACTTTCTACCGGGTGTCTGTTAGAGATCACTACACTGGAGTACAGAGCACTATGAGTTGTTCTTCACACGCACAGTAACTAAAATTTAAAACTGTTAAAAGAAAAGGCTCAATAAACTAATGCACAGATTTAATACACTACGCATTAGAATCTCTTCCTTTTGTGCTTTGAAGTTCTCTATGCTGCGCGCTGTGACTCCGTGTTGCTTCAAGCGCATCATTCTGCACACGGGATAAGCGCTTCGTGCCGCTCTGTATTGGAACCCTTTCATGTTATAATACTTTTGCGCAATGAAAGATTGTTAATAGCCTTTGTTGTTCTGTCTTATCTATCATATGTTGCTGCCTCATTACTGTGCTATAAATGTATAAGAAATGTATTTAATTTATTGCATATATTTATATATAATTATATTTACTTGTTTTTCATGAATGTATATTACAATACAAAGAGCAATGTGTAACATTTTACCAGATTACACCTATTTACTTTTATTTTTTTCCCCCACTAAATAATGTTTTTT
>NW_015632722.1:818180-825915 GCF_001515625.1 Sinocyclocheilus rhinocerous
CTGCGGCTGTCAGTCATCCTCCATTCAGCATTCAAACTGCGCGTCGCGTTCGGTTACGACAGTCAAGACGACGAAACTCTCTCTAGGATGAAACAATGTTCCTATTATTATACTTGATCTGTAGATAAACATCAGTGGTTTTGCATAAAAGGACTTTATCTTGCTGGAGTTTATAGCTAATTCTAAATCATGTTACTTTCTACCGGGTGTCTGTTAGAGATCACTACACTGGAGTACAGAGCACTATGAGTTGTTCTTCACACGCACAGTAACTAAAATTTAAAACTGTTAAAAGAAAAGGCTCAATAAACTAATGCACAGATTTAATACACTACGCATTAGAATCTCTTCCTTTTGTGCTTTGAACTTCTCTATGCTGCGCGCTGTGACTCCGTGTTGCTTCAAGCGCATCATTCTAAGCACGGAAAAAAAAAAAAACTTTGCTGGTATCGGATCGGTATCGGTATTGTCCGATACTCAGAACTTTTGGTATCGGATCGGTTCTGAAAAAATGGTATCGTGCCACCCCTAATTTACGCAAAACAATCTTTAGCATGAAAATTTGATCAGATTTTTTAATGTGATTTGTCTGACAAGTCCAATGCAAAAAACAACAACAACAATTGGCTGATGGGATGAATGAAAATGCAAATAATAAAAAAATATTATTATTCTAAATATTATTGTATTATTTAAATTATAAAAATGAAATCAACTATTTAATATTTAATATTTATTTTAATCATTTATATAATTCATTAAGTATTTAATAATAATTTGACTAATACTAATAGCTTAATGACTTTGCATTCATTTAAAAATATTTTTTACAGGACAATGACACTTCTAGCACATTTCACATTATTTTAGCATGTTTATGAGCAATCCATGTAAAATTCTTGGTGGATGTGTGTCACTACATTAGTAATGTGTTTTTCACCTGGGCTGTGTTGCCAGTGTTACGTAGGTGGTTCTGCAACAATTTGGTGGCTCCATCTTGAAAGGTTTTAGGCAGTGCAGCTAGAAGCATTGTAAACTCTGGTGTGTTCAGCTGGAATAGCGAGATCAACACTGACTGCGCTGCCTGCAATCGAAGAACATAATTAGACCTTCAAACTAATCCACACCACCAAAGGAATTTAAAACAAACTACAAATAAACAGAGCTCACATTGTCAAGCTGAAAAAGCAGAAACATTTGAAATATCATTCATGTAATAAGCACAAATGTCTTGTACCTTTCTGACATCAGAGCTCTTGGGTTCGGAGGTCCACGTAATGATACGCGACACTGCCAGTCTGGTTTCGCTCGAGTTGACAAAATCCTGTGGCTCCATTTGTAGGGTCAGTGTTTCTATGTACTTCAAAATGGCCACCTTCACCTGAAACATTATCCTTGTGTTACAACTGTGTAATAAACTCAACTAAGGCATATTATGTCATTCAAGACAACAGTAACATTCACTCCAAAAGTTTTACTTCAAACATTTTTCCTCAATCACAAACCCTCCTTCAATCAAACTTCTCCACAGTCAGAATCAAAGCACCATCAACTCTGCAGTCCATCAGTTACAGACAAGCACACCAAGTCACACATTCACAGCTATTCTTAAATCCATGAAATGAAGCAAGACAGCAGAGGGAAGTTGGAGTGAGCATGACGGGTGTGATTGGGCTCAGCACAGCATTTCAAAAACAAAAAGCTTGTGTCTCAAGTGTATTAGTGTTGCCAGCGGGTTGTGTCCTGCTCTCTTTCACTGATGTCCCACTCTCTTGAACATCATGCCTTTAATAAAACAACCTGCTTCTGTCAAGACTGACTAATTAAGGTAATAACTAGGCCCCCAAAAAAAACCCTCCCCCCATTCTGTAATTTGTTAAGTCTCTTTATACTCACATAGGCTGAATTTAATTAATCAAAAATACAGTAAAAACAGTAAAATATTATTACAATTTAAAATAGCTGTTTTCTATTTGAATATATTTTAAAAGTTAATTATTCCTGTGATGGTCAAGCTGAATTTTCAGCAGTCATTACTCCAGTCTTCAGTGTCACATGATCCTTCAGAAATCATTCTAATATGCTGATTTGGTGATTAAGAAACATTTCTTATTACTATCAATGTTGAAAACAGTTATGGTGCTTAACATTTTTGTGGATACGGTGATATTAAGGTTCTTTGATAAATACAAAGTAAAAAAAAAAACAGCATTTATTTTAAATAAAAATATTTGTTATGTGTCTTTACTGTCACTTTTGATCAATTTAATGTGTCCTTAAATAAAAGTATTAACAAAAATCTTACTGACCCCAAACTTTTAAACAGTAGTGTAGGTTGACTAGAGGGGAAAAAGTTGTTTTGAATACCACACACTAACTTGCCACTAAAGCATTTTCAAAATAAATATACATGCAGTGGGCAGGGTTCACAAGTTGTAAATTATGGGTGGAAATCTGTGGATCTATCTGTGAATTTCTGCGGAAGAGGATTCAGTGAGTAACTTCTCTTACTGTCTGTTACAACTGAAACTGGATTTGGCGGGATTTAAGTTGAGCTAGCTCAGCTGAGGGATTTTAGTTGTGGGAGCTGCGCGTTATAGAATTGCTTCCCCTGTCTCTCACTGACATGTGGTTATGGGATTGATGTAGGAAAGTTTTTTCTACAGGATTTTATTACTGCAGCCAAAGACAACAACACAAATAAATAATATTTTTCAACATGTTTTTATATTAAAATGCAATTAAACGCAAAATCTCAGATATGCATTTTTTTGTAAAAATTTATTTATTTTTTTACAATATTGGCCAACACTGTAAATTTAATTGTTCATGTTACCGTTAATTTTACATTTAGACTACCTTTGCCGTCATCTAACACTGTAAAGTCAGCAACCTACAGTGTTGTAATTTTGAACTAAAACTATTAAAAATCATTTTTAGGGAATTAAAATAAAGCTGAAATAAAATAAAATAATAGATGAAAAACAAACTTAAAAACCTAAAGGAAATTGTAAAAAGATGCCTTAGAATCTAACTGAAATAATTAATTGTAAGTTGAAGCACTGAAATTACTCAAACTAAAAAAAACAATAAAACAAAATAGAAATACATAAAGAAAAAATTAAGGAAAAATACATGATAATGGCAAACTGAAGATATAAAAAACAAAATATTAATAAATACAAAAATAGTAAAAAAAGATATTGTTCCCTTGCTATCTAACTTGAAACTAAGTTAGTTTAAGCATTAAATAAGGTAAAGCATTAAAACGAAAACTGAAATAACTGAGTAAATAACTGAAAGCTGAAAATATAAAAATAAAAGCTAATTCGAAATATTAAGAAATACTATACTACTATATAAATAATACAAAAAATACATTGGCACCCTATAAATAAAACACAAATGTGCTTTTCACCAATTGAGCGATTTGTTCACAAATTTGACAATGAATTAACAATGCAACAACATCTAAAATGGTGGCTCTTCAGTTTCAGGAAACACTGTGAGGTAGAGGTTGGAGATTCTTATGTAAGGCAAAGTCCTTGTGGCTTGCATGAGATTTTATGGAGGGATAACAACAACCTGAGTACACTGACCCAGCGCATGACATCCTGTAGAAACTCCTAAACAAGCACTTAAGCAAGACCTGGCAGCCACAATCTTACATTCTCTGATACCAGCATGTTGCACGACACTATCAATCTTAGTCGCTCATCCACACAGTGTGAGAAGATAAAGAGTCACTAAAAAAGCACTTACCTTTAAGTTGGGAGTCTGTGTTTGGTCAACTGTGAATCTCATTAGGATAGTGAACTGCAGATCATTCGGAAAAGATTCTCTGGAGAAAGACACAAGAAATGAACGAATTATTCTTGAGCACCAAAATCTGTGGACACTTGATATCAGAGCATGGCAGAAATAATGGCTTTTCATATAACATACCTTGTGACGTCCAGGGCTTTCTGTACTTTGGCTTGTACTGAGCCGAGCAGATCCGCTCCCATTTTCTTCAGCAGTTGTGTGAGCAGCACAAAGAGCCAGTCCTGCAGATCCTCCTTATGAACTGCAATGAAGTCCACCAGCGTCTCCAAAAACATGCTGAACACCTGTACAAACACCATCAGCAAAATACAACAGCAGTTAAATCAATAAAAATAAATTAACAACCAAAACACGACCACAAAAATAATCCGTTTTGATACATGCATTCATCTCATTCAGTCAGAGGACCTTTGTTGTTCATTTGTTAGAGTTAATGGTGCAATGTTTTTATCTCCCAGTAGGAAAATGTCTAAGCAGTGCCAATGCCATCAACCAGCTTCATCTAAAACTGTGACATGCAAGATATAAAATTCTTTAAAAAAACTTAATACTAATTCTGATTTTAATCTCCAAATGAATAGCATCAGTTTGTAAAGATACCCCACTTTTCATATAAAGTCATTTGAAACCGCACAAATGATACATGGTCATCATGATTGTCTCTATATAATTAATAGCGATGTAGGGAAGTAATATAAAATACAGAAATATGGGGACATCGAAAGGAAGCAGAAATCAATTGTTACACAATATTTGAGAATTCTCTACGTGATCTGATTTTCAAACTTTTGTTTTAGTCTGAATGAAAGAGAATCAATGTTTTTCAAATGGCACACTATGATTCAGTCTGCAGTTTATTTCGGTGATAACGGCACTACCTAGTTATTTACCTACTTGGGAATTTTAGATGATTTAAAAACAAATACCACGTAGAATTAAAACTGCATGCTAATTGTTACTTTACAACTAATATTGTGAAAGATCAAACAACCTAATTACTGATAATGTTTACAATATAGACACTTTTTAGATATTCTTGATTAGTTAACAGCAAAGCCACAGATTAATGGCAGGATCAAAAACATATTTCTCATTTGTTAGATGTCACATTTTCATCATCCTATTTTGTTACGGATTAGTACATTAGTAAAGTAGATAGCCCTGTTAGTGCTCAGTCCCAAACAGCCAAAAACTGAATAAATGCTTTCCAGCTATTTATTAGAGCAGCATCTCACAGTTTCTGGATATAGGCATTGCACAAAGACAAATAAGCAGTCAAAAAAAAAAACCCAAAGTCAACCAAACTTACTCTCTACAGTTCCACCACATGGTAAGGCATGAAAAGAAACAAACACACTGGTGAATGTCCGTAAAAACACATGAAAACTGACCATTTGCAGGACCATTTTTGAAATGACACGAAAATGAATAAATACATTAAATTTAAATTTAAGTTCAAAATGAAAATTCTGTCAATATTTACTCACCCTCACATCGTTCCAAACCCTTAAAAATTATATTGTTATCAATAGTTACGATGGTTTTATATATAAATATAAAGTGATCATGTCTCTTCAGAAGACTTGGATTAAATTGCTCTCTTACTTTTTTGATCTCTTTACAAACGTTTTGAAGCATCAGAGTTTTGGGTGAACAGACTTTCAATGGAGGGACAGAAATCTCTCAGATTTCATTAAAAATATCTTCATTTGTGTTCCAAAGATGAACACATTTCTTATGGGTTTGGAACAACATGAGGGTGAGCAAATGGTGACACAATTTTCATTCTATGATGAACTAACCCTTTATGGAATTTATTCCGTGAAATAGTTCAAACAGTAGAAATGAGAAATAAAGAACACCATTAAAACAAGACCATTATAGACCAATATAAAAAAAAGGGGAAAAAATGGTATGAAAATTTTGTAAATTATATATCCACACTTTTAATTATCCACATAAAAGGATCCAGGTTTTTCCAGACCCCTGAAGAACAGCTCGAGTGGCTGTTGAATGTGATTGTGCTGGAGGACAGGAGTGTGAGAATGACTTCTGTACCTTAAAAGAGGCAGAACTGATACCGGATTCTGCCGTGCCGAAGCCTCTGGAATCACGCTGCAAATCAGAAAGAGGGGCGGGCCATGAGCCCAGCAATCAGATAAATGGGGCGGAGCTACAGCCTACCCGACAAGATAGAGAATGGCAGGAGGAGGTTCCAGGAAAACGTTATGAGTGGAGAAAGAGAGACACCTCAAACGCGGGTTAGTCTGTGTGCGTGTAGGACTGGGCTCACAATAGTTTAACGTGATGTTCCACAAATTTTTTTATTATATTAATTTTCATTTTAAGAATTATTTAAATTTATATAGAAAAGATACCTAAAACATCAACGCTTATACTGAAATCCTACAAGGCTATATTGAAATTTGAGCATTCTTATTTTATCATGTTCTTCCTAATGGCCAAAGATTGGTATGAAATTTAGATTTTAAGATGTTCTTCAATTTTTCGGGAATTGTGACAGTCCCAGTATGTGTATGCTTGAGTGCAAGCAAGACAGGGAGGAAAGCTACGGAGGAAGTTTGGGCGGGCGTTGCAGCGGTTGAAAAAAGATGAGCGAACTGTCTGAAATCAGAAATCCAGTCAGACCAAACCATGCGATTAGCCACGGTCCTCATCCCCAGAGTTAGAGTGCACTGCACATGCCTGAGAATGTGGATCTGTGTGTTTGTGGCAAGAATACGGGCTGTGGGTGAGGCAGAATCCGATACAGTCAAGTGGTGTTGTGTGATGCAAGAGTTCATGCTGGTTTATGACTGCAGAAGTGTGTGTGTGGTGTAAGTGTGTTCTGGAGCGTGTTTGAAAGCGACATGCGAGGGTACCTTGCTGTGTGGGTCTGCAAACATCCTGGTAAAAATTTCGCACAACCTCTTCAGCTCAACACGGCTGAAACAGATAGAAAGAATAAACTAAACACTTGCATTGAACATGAATCTGCCAATTTAGTAAAGCTGGAATGTGAAAAACTATAATTACACTTTATTGTGTGCCTTAATGGGTTACCTGAGAGTTCGTTGGTTTTTCAGCAATGCCTGCAATCCCATCAGCCCCTCTTTTCTCTCAGACCAGTTGGCAGAGGCACAGCGATTGAGCACTTCAGCCACATCTTCAGTCTGCCGCATATATGTTGGAATACTGCCATTCCGGGAGCTGTACGAACGCTCTGAACACGCACTAGAGGCATCGCTATTTGCATCATCATCTGAGTACATCCCATAGGTGTCATACCGCCGCCTAGCTGGTTTCTTCTGCTTAGAAAAACATCAAATGAGATTCAAATTAGCATTTTAGGTATAAAGTAAACATTAAGACAACTTGAAGAAAGAAAGATTGTTTAAGTTTAACGTCAGCTTAATGCAGAAAGCCAGACAGACTAACCTTGCCCCGCATATCTCCTAATAGCTGGCAGCATTAATAAAGCCAAAGGTTAAAGCATGAGTTAAAGACAGACATCTAGGACATTTAGCACACAATACAATGGTTATGTTAATTTTGGGAGTACAGTTTTATCTAAAAGTTTGCATACCCTTTGCAAAATGTTTTTGGATTTAAAAAATGGCATGGATATTCCACTTTTGACATCCCTACACCATATTAAATCCCATATATTTACACAAAATGTTAGGATTGGTAGGATTTAAAAAAAAAAACATCTTTTTGAAAGTAGTATTCTTATTCTCACCAAGGCTGAATTTATCTGATCAAAAGTAAAACAGCACTATTGTGAAATACTATTACAATTTGAAATATGATCAATTTAGTTAATTCTTGCTGAATAAAATGAATAATGTTTTTCATAACAAAAAACTTACTGACCTTAAACTTCTAAATGGTATATATATATATATAT
>NW_015632722.1:825980-829373 GCF_001515625.1 Sinocyclocheilus rhinocerous
CAAAGAGTGAAAAATTTAAGGGGGTCTGAATACTTTCCGTACCCACTGTATATACATATATATATACACATACATATACACACACACATATCTATAAACAAAAAGATTCCACTTTTTAAAATGGCTAAACATCAGATTCTGGGTATGTAATTGTCTGATAAAAGAGGGTATGTAAACTTGTGTGTAAGTGGGGTGTAAAGAGAGTTTCCGTATGTGACTATATGCATATTTACCAGAGCATCTGCCAGGGCTTCCTCCACGTCTGATCCTGTGTTCAGCACTCTCATGGCACTAACTGAGGATGAGAGACGACTGGACTGAGATATACCCAAGCCAGAACCTACAACACACATCACACATTTTACACACACATGCACAAATACGAATAAAACAACATTTCCAAAAACAAAAAACTGCATGCAGTGATCTTATCAATACTGAGAAATCACAATTCACCAATAATAAGGATATTGACACTAGAAAACCAAAAAACAAATGATTATTACCATTGAAAACATTAATGAAAATTAATCACAAATGCCCATACGATCAATAAATAAATAAATAAAACATATCCAAAAACAAGTACACGCATCAAAAAACTTGGGTTAAACTCAGAGAAAATCATAGGTGACTGTGAAAGATGTTCCACACGAATCTACTTGAATACGGTTGTTATCAAGGCAATGGGAGGAACGATTATGAAGATTAACTTAAAAGCATGCAGGTCTGATGGAGGCTAAACTGAAACAAGCAGAAAGATGAGATGAAAATTCAAAAAGTGACAATGACAATAAAAAAAGTGACAGTAAAAAAAAAAAAAAAAATTAATGAGTCCTGTGCCAGCTGTGGTGACAGTTCACCTGCTGCCCCGAAGGCGTCTGGGGCATGAAGAGCACCAGTTGAGCGCGAATAATGCCGGGATGCTGCAACACACACACAAGAATGCAAACAAGCACACACACGCGTAAATACCCAGGCCAGTGTTAGAGCTCACCAGAGAAACTCACAATTAGCAGTAATGTGAGAATGTGCCATCACCAACCACACACGCCCCATTGTGACACACACATTTCACACACTTCAAGTGTCAATGCTCAAGGGTATTAGTCCAGTTCTGCTTGTGTCCTGTGTAACAGCAGGAATATTTTCACCTGGGCACCCCTTAAAAAAAGTTTCTTCTGAAAGTGACTTAAATGTGTCATACCTAACCTCAAAAATATCACTGTCAGCGAATCTCTATCTTAAATTTTCTTATCTCAATTAAATGTGAAAAATTACACTTTTTTTTTTTGGCACACTGAGGGCTTCAGCTTTGACTCTTTTTTCCCCATTAATGACAGACTCCATGTTTAATTTAATGAAATATTTTTGGGAAAGCTTTTGCACATGTTTATGTAACTGTCAAACTGCTTTATACATATGTACCTATGTAAAGTCAACAATTTTCTTCCTCAATATGACATTTCTGTGCAAAACAGGATATTCAACAAGTGAATAAAAAATTTATGAAAAAAAACAACATTGAATTTTGATTTTATTTGTCATTGTTTGAAATATTAGGAAATTTGTTATTTCCTAATATTTCCTGTCTGAAATTTTTCCTTTAATATCATTTTTCTCTGGTGTGCTGTATTTAAAGACCTCAGATGAAGCCTGTGCCAGCATCCATCAGCAATGTTCACCATGTAAGATGAAGCCAAAAAAAATAAAAAAAAATAAAAAATAAAAACAAGGCCAGGAGAAAATTGCTTCCTGACCAAGCTGAACCATGGGTGGGATTTTCAAACTCAAAAATATTTGTAATACAATGTTAAAGTGTGCTTGCATTGCTGTTTCACTGTACAAACATTCCTGTTTGGTAGCTGCAAAAATGTTGACGCAAACTGAGTCCAGCAAAGAGCATAATGTGCAAAAGCTCGACTTCCAGTTTCAAATGAAGTGAAGGAGGACAAGTATCACTGTTCAACATGGCATGATTTTGTCTAATAATTTTAGGCCCCTGCTGAGTTGAAGCTGATTGGTCCTGGTAGATGAAATGGTTGCCGTGGTTACTCACCGAGCGGCGTGAAGGAGCGCACAGGGCTGGTGTCTCTGCTGCTCTCTCGGCTGGCCTCACGACTGCAGCCCTGACTCACACTAGGCCGTGGTATACGACTACCCCTCGCTGACCCACCCCCAAGAAAACATATCAAGACAAGAGCAGATAAGATGAAGCCAAAAAAATAAATAAATAAATAAATAAAAACAAGGCCAGGAGAAAATTGCTTCCTGACCAAGCTGAACCATGGGTGGGATTTTCAAACTCAAAAATATTTGTAATACAATGTTAAAGTGTGCTTGCATTGCTGTTTCACTGTACAAACATTCCTGTTTGGTAGCTGCAAAAATGTTGACGCAAACTGAGTCCAGCAAAGAGCATAATGTGCAAAAGCTCGACTTCCAGTTTCAAATGAAGTGAAGGAGGACAAGTATCACTGTTCAACATGGCATGATTTTGTCTAATAATTTTAGGCCCCTGCTGAGTTGAAGCTGATTGGTCCTGGTAGATGAAATGGTTGCCGTGGTTACTCACCGAGCGGCGTGAAGGAGCGCACAGGGCTGGTGTCTCTGCTGCTCTCTCGGCTGGCCTCACGACTGCAGCCCTGACTCACACTAGGTCGTGGTATACGACTACCCCTTGCTAACCCACCCCCAAGAAAACATACCACGACAAGAAGAGAGAGAAAAAAACAGATAAAGAAGAACAGAGACGTTGAAAGGTATAACAGTAGAACTAGCAAAGTAGGAGAAATTTAGAAGGAAAAGCTATAACAATTACATAAAGTTTTTCTAAGCACCAAAATGACAATAGATTTATTAACTTTTTGAGGGGGGGAAAAAAAGGGCCCAATACAAAGCCCTGAGGAACCTCACAGAAAAAAGACAACATAAAAAAAACAACAATATTTGAACTAATTTCTAGAGTCCATGCACAAATTCCACATTAAAGGAATTGATTAGAAAAGAGCAAACATTCACTGACAAGGGAAGAACAATTAGAAGGTTAAGAATTAAAGGGTGAATGTTAGGGTGTATTCACACCTGTCTTGTTTGGTTCGACTGAATCGAACTCAAGTTCGTTTCCCCTCTTGGTGCGGACCTTTTTGGCAGGTGTGAATACAGCAATCACACTCTGGTGCAGACCAAACAACCGTACAGAGACCCAGCTGAAGAGGTGGTCTCCGTCCGCTTCCAAACGAACTGTGGTACGTTACATTTAAGGTGTGAATATGACCCGACCTCGATCCGACCCAACTGCAGAAATCATGCTCCGAAACAGACAGCTCGTGCATGTAGTGCTGTTATTTGCGTTTCAATGGCTTAAATCACTTGTTTTTAAACCACAATGCT
>NW_015632722.1:829508-829614 GCF_001515625.1 Sinocyclocheilus rhinocerous
TTTATTTTACACGTTTTCTTGATATTGTGAGCGCACACAAATAAAAACAGACCCTTTACAGTTCCGAACGTTCCGAACGATTTACCTTTATGAGCAAAAATGACGG
>NW_015632722.1:830789-846934 GCF_001515625.1 Sinocyclocheilus rhinocerous
CTGAAGTGTTTCCAATTTTGTGTGCCGTATGCATCAGACGTTCAGCCAACAGTCCATGGGCATGACATCTGAGGCTGATAGTGTGTTCACACCTGTCTTGTTCGTTTCCCCTCTTGGTGCGGACCTTTTTGGCAGGTGTGAATACAGCAATCGCACTCGGGTGCGGACCAAACAACCATACCCAAGACCCAGCTGAAGAGGTGGTCTCGGTCCGCTTCCAAACGAACTCTGGTACGGTTCGTTTAAGGTGTGAATATGACCCGACCTCGATCTGACCCAATTGCAGAAATCACGCTCAGAAACAGACAGCTCGCGCATATAGTGCTGTTATTTGCGTTTCAATGGCTTAAATAACTTGTTTTTAAACCACAATGCTTAAAAACACATGCAAATGATGAGTTTTCGTGACCATGGCGCACAGCAAAGTGACGTGAGCTCGCTAAATAGGCTAAAGCTTGCCGCAAAAATTACCATGACTATGTTGGGGGAAAATAGTAAGGAGATATTTGAATTATTTATTAATAAACTAGTGTTTTATGAGTCAGTGTCGCTATGAAGTTGATGATCCTGACTCGCCATCTCATCATTGGACGCGCCTTTAGAAAGAAATGCATCTTTACGGATTACATAAGAGTTTTTGTTTTGGATTTGAATTATTTCGTTTTGTAGTCATTTAAAGCTTTCTATAGATATATTCATCAAGTCTGTAAAGAAAATATTCGCTGAGTTTCGGTGCATTTTTGTGAAGTGCTCCTGTTCAAGACCCGAGACGGAAAGCGAATCCTATTTGTTTTCTTTATTTTACAAAAGCACAACGTTTTCTTGATATGCACTAAACAAAAAAAAAATCATCATTGTATTTGGTCCGGACCAAAGCAAGTGAACTAGCGGACTTTCCTGGTGTGAATACACCCTTAATAAATGGGAGGTGGCAGGTCTAGATCTTTGCTTTTGTATCCTGTCTCTCAACCAATGTTCAATGTTCATCTGCATTCATGAGATGAACTTCATTCATTCATTCACTTTGCAAAGAGCAGCACCAAGCTGTGAGGTTTAACATCACAGCAGACAAGGGAAGACCCAGCAGGTTAATGTGAAGGCATGTTCTGCTTTCCCAAAGCAGCGTGTTACACGCAACAAAGCACAACTTCCAGCATGAAACACCATTAGGATGACAGCACCAGCTCAGACAGGCAGATGGATTATCATTATGGGATGGCTGGCGGAGACCAAGGCAAAAAAAAAAACTAAAACAAAACAAAACATACCTCCTTTTGATCCATTGTAGATGTGGCTGATGTTTGAAGGAGCTTTGATTGAAAGAAAAAAATTTCAGTTTTGGTAAGAACATTATCACCCGTTTAATGTGAAGGCCTACAGTCACAGTCTCACAGCCAACGTACACTTGCAACACTTTTGCATATTATGCCACAACAGATTCAATGGACACTCATTGATGAAGAAGATATTTTATTTATCAGAAAGAAAACAACTGAACAGATCATCACAATAGAAGACCACAGATAGAAGTCAGTGCTTACCAACAGACAGGCGTGTGGGGCTGGAGTCTCGACTGCAGCCTTGACTGCGTGGGATCCGGCTGCGACGGTGAGAGCCTGGTGCTGCACTCACACGCTGAGCTCCTGTACTGAGTGTGCTCAGAGCTGTGCTGGTTAAAACCCGGCCTGGGGAACCCGAGCGAGAACCCGCTGTAAACATAGAAAACAAAAAGACAGACATTTTGTGAGCCTGACAGACCTCTGAAAATGTACATCATCCTACCGATAAATGCCTTTATATGCACACACAAACAGAATTATATATATTAAATAACACAAAATACAGACTGTCCACTAAAGCCAAACTCAAACGTCACCAACAAACTAATCCTCATAGCTATGCTGACTTTTTTGTTGTTTATCCAGACAACAATAATTTACATTACAATAATCACAGATACAGATGACGGTTTGACATAAAAGTGCTAGTGCTGTGATTCTGATGTGTTCGAGACAAAAAGGGAATAATTAGGTTTCCCTAGTGAACAAGTGAAAATGTTTCTATGACCACAAACTCTACACAAACACAACTGAACATGCTCACACTGCACTTTGACACACCAGTGACAAAATCTTTAAATTTCCCCACTCAGTGACATGTGAAGTAGGGGTGGGCGATATGACTAAAATCTTGTGTCACGGTAATACACATCTCACAATAATTATATTTGCTGAAAATTCAAGTAAATATATTTTAATTGTAACACAACTATGTACCAAGTCTATTTTTCGATAATTTAGTGGCTTAAATGCTTTCAAAAAGAAAGGAAAGGAACATTTTATTTTATTTACCTTGATGGACACAAAACAAAAAGGTAAGAGAATTCATGCCACACAAATGAATCAGTACCAAAACAGCTTCACATTACATAATACCAAAGTTTTTTATTTAAAGGAGGATTACAGGGATCTGTGTAGCAGATTCATAGTAGAAGCAGAATCTGTACCAAACGATCGATATATACCGCCATACCGCCCAGCCTTAATGTGAGGTTTAACAAATTATTCACAGGTTTGAAGAAAGAGAGAGAGAGAAAAAACACCAAACAAAATAATCCAAGCGACACACCCTCCATGCAGTGAAGAGAGTGGGGGCTGATGGGAAAACCCATGTTTTTTTTCCGTGAACCAGGACAAGGGAAGATGTAAGAATAGAGGTTGGAGGCCCACAGGATGGGATTGACTGGACTAAGTGAATGAGTGACGGGAAGTATGCTGAAAATCTTACCACCAACAGGGGTAGCAGACTGTGATCCTGAGCCAATGAGGGGGAAGGATTAGGAAGCGGGGCGGGTCCAAAACAAAAGACCCATTGGGTGGGAGGAGGAACAGCATATTAAACAAATACAAATGCATGATGGGGTAAAACATGCAGTCAATGTGTTGTTTTGATGCACACACCGCACAAATGAATAAAACCATCAGCCTGCAAATGAAAACATCAGTATGAGACGCGCACATAGATTCAAAAAGCCCTGCAACACCATTGGAACTGATGAGACTCCACAAAATCACCATGAAGGCACACAAAAGATGAAAAAACGTCATGGTTGTGTTTGCCACTACTTTAGTTCCATCAATACTCTCAATATGTTTAAGCAGCCCAGGCTGCCCAACATTCACCACTAAACTGATGTGTCTGAGAGTTTGTGTTTCTACACGCCTGCAGGCAGAAATGGACTGATACCATCACACCCAAGTGAAGACCACACAGCATGCAGGCCACTCAAGACATATAAACGCTTGCTCGCTCACAAACGCTCACACACGTTTGCATGAACTAAACACACTCGCCCACATGTCAGACGAGGGTACCTGGCGTGCAATCAGAATCGTCGGAACCTAGAGGCACAGAAACAGTTGGAGGAGCTGTGGGTTACATCCTTAGAGCAGGATGACTCCTGATAATCTTTTACGTACACACTCACACATGCAGTTGACAATGTGTGTTACAGCACGTGGTGTGAAGACTGTTTCCAGTCATGTTTCACGGCATGCTTACCATACGTGTATAAAATTAGCATTGAGTCTTTTTAAAAATAAACTAATACTTTTATTCAGCAGGGATGCATTAAATCGATCAAAAGTGACAGTAAAAATATTTATAATGTTACAAAAGATTTCTATTTCAATTAAATGCGGTGCGTTTAAACTTTGCATTCATAAGAGAATCCTGAAAAAATGTACTGCATAATAGGAATGACTTTTTAAAATTTGTGAATGGATCATTTTTGGGAGTTTGCAGTCAATACAGTATTTTGTACTTACAGACATTTACAGACTATTCAATTAACATGAGAGCAGTGTTATGTTAATACAGTGTGTTTATGGTGTGATACGTGAGCAACACGATAACTTAAGATGTGTGTAAGTAATAGTATATAATGAACATACAGTCTGTAGGTACTTACGTTGTGACTGAGACACCATCTTTGATCTGGTCCGCCCTCTTGAGTCGACCTGACTGCTCCCTACACTAGATGCAGTTGATAAAGTCTGCTTAGTCCGTAGTCGCCCTGGAGAAAAACAAACATGCTGTAAGACCTCAGGCCAATCATAAAAACACCAACAAATGACTGAGAAGTGAAAGAGATTTCCAGAGTGTTTCGCTGGCCCTCCACAATCACCCACTTGGGCCAGACCTGTGATTGAGGAAACATATTAATGACTGAGTTAAAGGAAAGACGATGGGACAGAATAAGAGGAGAGGATCAGATCAGTAAGGGAGATTTTTAATGAAGCAATTCAACTTGGCACAACCACAAGCTAAAAGGCAGATGAGTCATATTCTTGCAATACCACACGCCACCAGCAGACGGCAACAGCGCTACATCACACACAAAGAGCTCCACCCACTATGTTTGAGAGGATCAGGTTCCCTATTATGCCTACAAAGCACTGAAATAACTACAACGAAAAGCAAACAACTTTTTACCTAGCATAATTCAATATAGATCAGAGACATATATAAATCACCCCAAAAATCCTGAACAACGATTCAAAGACAAACAGTAGGAAAGCGTGAGTTACATGAGCAGAAAGGAAGTCCAATATAAGGGGGGAGGAGAAGGTGAAGAATAATGGATGAGCAAACGGCAGATGATCTTACCATCCTTATCAGAGGCATCATCTTAAGCCAAAGAAGAGAGAGAGGAGCACAGCAAACCAGTTAGAATAAAAGACACAAACACACTCACAACAGAATCACACACATCAACAACCACACAGACACACAAACACACACACACACGTAACCTTGAAGAATTAACATAAGTTCCTATTGCGTGTGGTAGGAAAGAGTGAAGGGCCTGTGTATGCACATGTATGAGCTCTTTTGCATATTCACAAGTTAATAAAACCTGGTAAAACTGTGCATGAACTTTATTTGGCTCCTACCGAGAGATGCATATGATCCAGGGGCCAGGCCTGTCGTGACTCGGCCTGCCACTCCAGCCTGTCCGCTGTGTCTGGCTTTAGCACCGGCGGCTGCGTTGACATCCACATCACTGCGGGAACGCTGCAAAGAGCCTGGAGATCCTGATGATTTTGAACAAGCAGGCACTAAAATAACAAACACACAAACAAAATATGTAAGCAAAATTTATTTAAATGAAGCATGAAAAGTGGAAACTAAAAGTAAACATTTATATATATATATATATATATATATATATATATTCACATTTATATTTTTATAACATTTTCTCACTACAATAAATACTAAAATTTTAATTTATATTTTGAAAATTCCTTTAGAATTTTTATGTATTGAATACTTGTACCTTTGTACCTATAATTCAATAATACAATTTTTATATACAAATAAATTTTTAGAAAGACACTGAACATGACAGGCATCAATTTCCCATATACAAAGACATGTACACACACACACACACACACTAAGGATCTCACCTCTGCCTGGAGCAGCTGACCACTTTGACAGCGGCCGACTGTGAAAAAGAGAGGGGAAAAAAACAGAGCTCCTATTCAAATTCACTGTTTACTGGTGGTCTCTGGTGTAGTTAGATGAGGGTGAGTAAGATATTCTTACTTAAGGCTTTCTTGCGAACTGGAGGACGAGCGATCCGACTGTGGCAGGGACGCCACACTGCCCGAGCTCTTTAGATACGACTGAAGTGTCTTCTGATAGGACGATTCTAATGAGTTATACAGAGACTCCGCCTCCCCGGGGAAATGAGCCCGCAACCCCCAGTATGCTCTGAGAGAGAGCAACATCAGAGAAAAAAAAAACACAACAGGAAACAACAAAATACATTAAGTAATTTGAGGATGGCACTCACTTCCTGGCCTCCACTCGAGCCTCTGAGTCTGCATCTTTGATTCCCTTCTTAATACTGTCCATCAACACAGCCACATGCCTGAGACACAGAGGAAAGAGCAGTTATATGGTGCAGTTTTGGCCTTTCAACACCAGTAGGCAGCTGTAGTTTAGTCTGCGCTGTGGTGGTACCTCTCCAGAGAGTGAGTCTGCCATTCCTGCAGCAGAAGATCCAAGAACTCATAACAGCGCCTGACAGACAGAGAGAGGAAGAAAGAGAATTCAGCAATGAATGTGCTCACACAGGTCTGTAAACTTGGCAAGGGCTCAGGAGGGCTGGGAGATAAATTCAATATATTTATAAAGACTGCAATATTCATTTGTTGGAAATCTAAAATTAAACAACATCATAATGTGCTTTTTATTTAGCCAGTTACATCTTTTAAAGACTGCACCAGCAGACTAGATTCCTGACTCGAAAGTATGAATCTTCATTAGCAAAAGAGTTGGGACGTTGGACTCATTTCCATGAATCAGTTCTTTCAAACTGCCCATTTCAATTAAAAGAGTTGAACACTGCTTTAGTTATTTGTTTGTTTACCTTATAAGGGGACATGTTGTAAAATGTTTAGTAAAAAGAGAAAAAATAATAATTGTTGCTCTATATTATGTACTGTAATATTCGTACATAGAAAAAATTATTTAAGCTAGTAGTGAGAAACAATCACTGGGGAAAAAATTATTAAAGTTTTGATCATTCTTGATTTTTCATGAATATTCATTCAGGTTTTACTTCTTGCATTAAAGAAAAGATCAAAAGTGCCAGTTAAGTCTTTTACATTATTAAAAAAGATTTCTATTTAAAAAAAAATGCTGTTCTTTTGAGCTTTCGATTCATCAAAGAATCCTGGGAAAAACGTGTCAGGGTTTACACACACAGACAAAAGTAAATTAAAAAAAAGTAAAACCGATCGCTCGCCCTCTGTTTTATCCCAGCTATAGTGTGTTGAAGTAGTTTTAACGTCTCACCTCCGGACGGCCACAGACTTTGTCGTGCAGTTACTAGTGATGAGAGGAATTAAACGTGGAACATGAGTGTGCTGAAAATACAAAAACATACAGTCAAACACACACACAGACACAGTGCAGTCAGACACAATGAACTCACGCAGACCGCTGTTTCTCACCCGTATGATGATGCGTATGGCTGCTATGCCAGATGTGGACATCACTTTGGCACAGTTAGGGATAAGATTGAAGAGCACTGGAACAATGGCCTCTGCACCATGATCAAACTTATTCCCTAATAGTGTGGAAAGATGCCTGCAAAGACACCAACATAATGACACAATAAATTGGTGTTCTTTACAATGAACAAAAAGCAACTGCAAGAACACACAAATCAAAAATCATTTGACTGGAAATGGGAATTGCTTTGCTCTAAAAGCTTGTCACCTCCTTGTCTCCAGCACTTAATTAAGTGGCTGATGGAAAACAGATCTCAATAATCTGCATACTATGCACATAAAACGTTCTAGTGCCAGAGACTCAAGTTCACATTGTTTAAGATGTCAATTAGACACTCACGCCACCGTGATGCAAGCCTCCCGAACCACCTGGGAACGCAGGTCTTTTGCCGACAGCTTAAATGCGCCATCCAACAGACGCAGGTGCTGGTAGAAACAATCATAGTCTGCTGCCCCGGCAACCAGCAGAGATCGGACTTTCTTTAGCTGTGGAGTGAGAGAGAGAGGGAACAAGACCACATCAAAGAGGGTTTGTCACAAATGAATGGAAATGCACAAGCAAAACTACATAAAAGCCAGGAAACTCCTTACATTTCCATAAAATGTTGAATAGAGGTTTAAAACATGAAGTGTAAACAAACCATATATGGTCACAAAGAAAACTCTAGGTCTGGTGCATCCCAATCATCACCTCTTGAACTTTGACATTCTCATGGGAAACACTAATAATACCACATTTCACCAAATATTTGTTCAGGAAACAAATTCAGCTACTTGTAAATGGAATATGGAGACAATGTCGATGTGCTTAAGTCTGCTTGAAACCAAAATTTACCCTGTTTTGTGATTGCATATTATAGATCTTATTGTGAACAATTCATCCATGCATATATCTCTTCTTTTTTTTTTGGTCTAGTAATGATTTATCAAAATTTCATAAACTTCTAGTAATGCATACAGAACCTCTCCAATCATTTAGTCCACTTAAACCCCGCCCCTCCACAATTGACTACAAGCTTGCATTAATTTTTGAGTGCAATGGCAACATCTCAAAATCCAATCAACAACCACTGAATAGAACCAAGTCTCCATCCTACATTTTTTGTAATAATCCATTACACTTGGATGTGCATCACAATACGGAAGAAAAGATCTGTCACTACTTCCAGTTCTTCGCGATGTTAAAGAGAGCAGAAAAATT
Organism: Sinocyclocheilus rhinocerous; assembly: GCF_001515625.1. Taxonomy (NCBI): domain Eukaryota; kingdom Metazoa; phylum Chordata; class Actinopteri; order Cypriniformes; family Cyprinidae; genus Sinocyclocheilus; species Sinocyclocheilus rhinocerous. The sequence continues at coordinate 839,079 of NW_015632722.1, forward strand.
GAGTGAAGAATTGTTTACTCTTTCCTCATTAAAAACTTTTAAATAAAAAAAAATCAATAAAACATAGATGGAGACTCCAGTCAAATCAGTAACCTAAATGAAAACAGTTTTATTTCACATAGAGCAGGTCCTCTCACGTGGGCCACCATGTTGAGATCACATGACCACCAGTCAAACTGACTTCCTTTATCTTGGTAACTGTCATAACTGTCATTTTAGTTAAACTGATCAATTCATAAAGGATAACTATAAAAAGCAAATTTTTTAAACCATGGCATTAGTAACTGCAAATGTGGTTTGGCGTGATGCTGTATCCACACTTCTAGGTGTAACTGTGGCCACGTTCACACAGCAGCAGAATACAGTTGTCAGTCCTGTATTTGAGTCCTTAATACGGTTACGTTCACACATAGTACGGTTATTTTCAGGCATGACAACTGCATTTTTGTAACCAAACTCACACCTGTAAATTTTCAGGACTCACAACAGCATTCTTGGAAAACCCGCGCTGTGTGAACGGAACAGCACTGGACAACTGGTTGTCTGTCACGTCATACCGTGCGAGAGAGAGCCGCTCTGCTGCTGTTTACCGTGTGTTGCGTGTTTTCATGTGTGGTTTCAGTAACTGCAGTGACGGAGAAACGAGCTGTGTGTCATCTGAACGTTTTAGATCCAGTCTCCACTGGAGCCGCTCCAGTGTTCTACATGCTAACATTACAGTTTTGTGTTCTACACACGACTCAAATGTTTTGCTCTCCACCCAAATATAAAAGCTGCTGTCAGTTAATGAAGATTTGACTTGCGGCTCAACTGGACTCTTGTCATGTCAGAAAGTGATGAGACTTTCAGTTTTATGGGCGTCGCCATCTTTGATATTACTTTGGTCACTGTTGCTATTTCCTGCATGAGTGCTTAAATTGTGTATGTTGTACTCACCGCGCTTGTTCTATGGTCCCAGTCGTGTTTATCATCAGACAGAACCTCACGGATCTTGTTCAGATTATTCTCCAGGTCTCGTGTGGAGTAGATCTATGTAACGAGAGAGACGTACAGAGAGACACGAGTTTTAGATCAAATGATTCCAAGCCTTTGATCAAACGTGAACGTTATGAAAGCCACGGGTGGATTTGTAACTAGGTTCTGAGGGAACCGAGTAACACCTCTCTCATTAATACGCAAGTGTGTCTCACCTGAACCGTTGGGACGTCTGTGAATGCTTTGATGAAATCCTCCTCATCCACAGCTCCTGCCACCTCCTTAGAGACACCTGCAAAACACATGATTGACTTCCATTCAAACAAACTCGAGACAGCTATGAGGTTTATGAAGGACACGTGAATCTGTCTGACACTGTTTAAGACATTTTTAATCTCAGTCACTCTAGAAGACAACTGACAGTTGCAGCCGTTGCCATAGAAACTGAGCACAATGAGGGGTTCCTATGGCAACTGTTGTATTGCTAGTCAAACAGGAGGGTGTTCTCTGTGGGGGGAGGGAGTTACTTATATATACAGTGGGTACGGAAAGTATTCAGACCCCCTTAAATTTTTCACTCTTTGTTATATTGCAGCCATTTGCTAAAATCATTTAAGTTAATTTTTTTTCCTCATTAATGTACACACAGCACCCCATATTGACAGAAAAACACAGAATTGTTGACATCTTTGCAGATTTATTAAAAAAGAAAATTAACTTAAATGATTTTAGCAAATGGCTGCAATATAACAAAGAGTGAAAAATTTAAGGGGGTCTGAATACTTTCCGTACCCACTGTATATACACATGTGAGTGTGTATTTATATATATTTTTTTAAATCTGTACACCAAATGCAGTGAAATAGCGCTTTGCAAAACTATTACAGAGACTGTTAATTTCTTATCTGAGGGAAGAAAATTATCCTACATATTAACAGCTCTTAGTCCTAATGGACTTCCTGTCTTGTCTTCCTATCCGGATGTAATTGAATGATCAATCATGAAGGCCAGAGGGGGTTTGGCCTGTAAGATCTGCCACACAGGAGGGAGACCCGAACAGTCTGATTAACACATCAGCATCAGTGAGCTGTCAATCAGCCTTCATGAAACCCCATATCAATGCATTTTGGGTGGACCTTTTGAAATTGAAAGCTCGGTAATGAGCCTCAGCAAAAATGTCAATTCATTGTGAACTGCTGATAGAAACCAAAAAAAGGGATTTGTGCAAACTTTTTGTTTTGTAAAAGCATCAGTGCATACGGCTACACAAATTCCATGAATTGCATTGAAATAAAAAGCAAACAAAAGACTCTGCCCACATTTTTTCTCTTAAGACACCTTTTTTAATGGCCAATGTTTTGTTTAATGACCAATGTTTTAATCTCTGTGGCAGCTTTTCCTTCAAGCTTGTAGGACTGGATGGTTAGAGTGTATACATATCATACAATAACAGAGATTCTTTTTATGACTTTACAAACAGTAGATTTTTTTTCTATACTGTAGTAGATATTTCATATATAAACGTAATGCAAAAACAAACAGTAATGCAGCAGAACGTGTCCCAAACAAGTCAAGACATTGAAAAACTGGCTATTAAGTTATTAACAATAATGCAAAGCTAAATAAATTCATGGCTGCCAAGCATATCACAACTTGCCATTGTGAACTGATGAGGAGTCTGTAGATCCACTATCTTACAACAGCTCTGAACGTGGTTCACTAAACTAGAATTTAAAACTGGAACAATCTATTTTATAATATTAGTCCTTTGTTCTCATTGTTATGTAATATGAAGTTGTTTTTGCACTGATGCGAGACTGAATAATTTGTTAAGGGTAATGTTTTAGTTTGTGTCCATCGTGTTCCAAATAAGAAGAGAAAATCAAAGTACAAAGTACCTTTCATGTGTGAAGTATTTTTTTTTCTGGATTGTCTAAAAATAGGCATCACCACATGGTTATTTAATATAAACCATTTTTTCTAATTCATTTCCATCCATTTAATTTCCACCCATATATAGTTACCATTACATAAAATTCTTCCTGACAGCACAGAATAATTGAATCTGTCAATAGTGATCATTTAACTGATTTTCATTTTAAATTTTGACTTTTTAAAATGCACAGCATGTGTTTATTTTATCCAGATAACGTGCATAAAAAACAACAACATTAAGGCTAAAGACTGAACTGTTCTGCACCCTAGGATATGTAAATGCAATCTCATAGTTGTATCACCTGTCTTTGCAGCTCCAGTGGCACTGGGGCGTCTGGAACTGCTGGCAGAGTCTCCAGGTTTCTTGGGTACTTTGGGCACTTTAAACGCAGCCTGAGCCGATGACGGCCTGCTTCCGTCCACAGAGTCATCATCATCAAAACTACGATCTGAGAAAAGCAATGAGAGCATGAATAAATCGGTTATCAAAGTCTGAACATGAAGGTAGCATATAAATAGACCAGCTGAGGTCAAGTGCCTCAAATTTTGTTCCAAAATAGACTTACTGCACAATGATAAGCAAATTAAACTTATTTTTGTACCAACAGTCTCCTATTCTCATTCCAGAGTAGCTGAGTCAATAATAATGAACAAAAAGAAGGAAACCTATCAGAATATATCAATAAACAAATCGATTCCCACTGAAACCCAATAGGTCTTTGGATTATATCAAGTAAGGCAAGAACAGGTCTGATTTCCTCCCAACCACAATATCATCAAGTAATCAATGACCAGCCCAGAACAAGAACCGAATAGAGGCCCATCAATTACTGAACAGCAAAAACAGGAAGTATAGGCAATGCCTGCATAACTCAAAGATTCCACAAAGCCACCCACACACAAGACCAGATTGGGCACATCCAGTAAAAAGCAAGGCTAGAAGAACACACACAGTCTTTCGTTTCATCTACCGGCTATTAAAAACGCCCCAAATCTCCACGGCACCTGGGCAACACCCTATATCTGCTCTGATTCTGACATCAACATTCATTTGAAACACCAGAAACATTTGAAACACCTCGAGAAGACACTCACAGTCACAGATGCGTTTGCAGATGAGGCGCCTCATGCCTGAAGGCGGGCGTGGCTCTCTCTCGTATCCGAGGCAACGCCCAAGCTGCCGCTCACATGACAGCGGTTCTCACGGCGCCGAAATATCCAGAGACGGATCAGCAAGGCACGTAGCACGGTTCGCAGAAACCACCACCCAAAAGCTGCTCGGCATCTTCCCTCTCAATTACTCTCTCGCTCCATCCCCCCTCATCTCCTCCTCCATCACTCCCTCGCACTTTGCTCTGCACTGTCCCTCCTCCTTCCCAGCAGCCGAAGAGCCAATCAGGAGAGTGATGACATCATCTTTAACCAGCCAGTGAGCTTTGAGATTTGAGGATGCTTCTTGCATGTCAATGAGGTTTGTTTTGTCTGGAGCTCAAGCTAAGCTATTTAGCATCATGATGCTGCAAGAACATCTTAGTTTAAACGAACATTCATGGTCAAACACACACACAGGGGAATTGTGGATGAATAAAATGTGTAAATATAGATGAGAACGAAGGCCACACCCCTACAGCTCAGATGTGGTCTTTGGATATTAAAGTCTGTGTGTGTGTGTGTGTGTGTGGGCAATCTGCATTGTGACCCCGTTACTAAGCCAAGGGCTGACTACACTGACACATTATGGATGCTGACCCCACTAGCTGGGCTGAAAGGGCTCTGTGTGCCAGCCTATGTGTTTAGCATTATTAGTATAGTAGCATAACCCACTCTTTGTTCAGACAGGAGGGCGTGAACAACAATCCAACAAGGACGGGCCAATGAGAGTAAAATCAAGCGAGACTGATACAAGCCAAAAGGAACAAAACAGCAACAGGATGCGAGAGAGAGAGGAAAAAGTGGGGACATGCTGAAGGGAAACGGAGGTAAAAGGGAGAAAAGACAAGGAAGGAGCAAGACAGAGAGAGAGCTGGCCGCTCTAAAAAGGCTGTTGCCATGACAACAAGAGCAGCCCGCATCAGTGGATTTGAGAGATTAAAAAATAAAAAAGACTGAATCACATTGGCTTGAATTTTAGTCTGCCAAAAATGGTTAGCTGAAATCCCCCCCCCCAAAAAAACGTTTATATTTTTCATCTTTTAATAATAATGATAATAATAAGGATGAATCACATTGGTTTGAATTTTGGTCTGCCTAAAATGGCTGAATTCTGGAATGTTTTTTAATTTTTCATTATAATAATAATAATTATTATTAATAAGAAGAAGAATTAAAGGCAAAATTTACATAGGTTTAAACTTTGGTGTGCCCAAAATGGCCAGCTGAAATCAGAAAAGCAACTTTTACATTTTTCATTTTTTTCTTAGATAATAATATACATGATTAGTAGTAGGAATGGGGGAAATATTTTTCAAAAATAAGTGTTTTTCAAAGCAATATTTTACCTAAAACAGTTTCTAAACTTACAGTTTCTATTTCTTACAGTATTTTGGCGAAAAGACTGCCCATCATGCAATCAAGTCTGTGGGACATCACTGAAATGTTCTGCAGTTGTAAGTCAACGCACATTCAATTATTTATATTCGACCAAAATTTGAATGCTATATACACAAAAAAATTAAGATTCAATTTTACAAAGCATCATTCTAGGAAGGAAACGATTGCAATATATAAATTCTTAATAAAAGAATTGTAATATTGTTAATGTGACACAGTTATCGATATAATAACACATTACCAACATATTGCCAGTTATGAAGAATAGGAATATGGAACACAGCAGTGGTCATTTAAAAATAAAATCAACTGACTACACACTAGTATGTGACGCATTTCTCACTCAAAACTGACCTGGAAAAACACATACTGTCAGTCTAACTGCCATTGACACCATATTGCTTATTGGAGGGTGGGTGATTGAGTGTTGATGTCTAAGTCCTCACTGGTCAATCCGTAACTTAACTAGCTATTTAATCTGGTTATCAGGATTACGGAGAGAAGGAAATGAAGCCATTTACACTGAAAAAAGAACAGCCAGAGAGCAGCTTGTGCAATAAGTCCAACAAAACTCAAAACAATATCGAACATAAGTACTCAAAAGCATTAACGCTTCGTTTATAGTCAACGGACACACAGCATCTCATAGTTGCTGTACTTCAATTTACAGGGCAAGAACTGAAGAGTCTAATAATGGGTAGCCGCAGCAACGAAATGCCATAGAAAGCGGGTCACACTTGAACTCCCTAGGGACAAAACCCACTGACACATAAACCAATATAACTAGCATATCACAGAGAGAGATATAATGCAATATATTCTGATTAAACTCCATTGTTTGGACGTTAAGGACAAGTAGGTACACTCATTTTAACGGAAGTGCAAATTATAAATTGAAAGAGATGCAGATTACCAATAGGAGAGAGTATTTTCTGGACAATAACTCTGCATTGTCCCCATTACTTGCATCAGATTCAAATAAACAGAGCATAATGCATACCGTAAACCTCATGTACACAAACAACACAACTATACTACTTAATATATAAACGCACTCACCATCTCCATCGTCACCCACAGACATGGCTTTAATGCTTATAAGAAGAGGCAGCTCTTTCACTCTCTCCTTCTCTCGTCCTTCTCTCTCTCTCTGTCACGCTGTGTCAGAGTAATGCCGTGACAGGCACAGCTCTCAGCTCTCTCTCTATTACCCTCTCCTCACAGCAGCTCCATTGGCAAAGCCAATGGGTAGGAAAAAGACTCTTTGAATGTCGTCTACTTTGTCTTCTGCCGAATTTAAAAATGACTAGTGAGGAAGCTGGCTGCATGGCAATCGACCCCCTTCCTGTTCTTATACTGAATTCTGGCAAGATACATCTCAAGGCACATGGCCAAGTAAAACAATCAGTTTAACACTTTTGGAAGTTCACCAATAATAAGTTTGAGGAGACATTGTTGAAATGGAATCTGATTTTATCCACTTAATGGCCTGTAGCTGCAGACGAAAAGTCCTAAATCTGTTTTCCAGATTACAGGCAATGGGTCTGGTTTGGAGTTCTATTAACATTTATTAACATTCTATTAACTAGTAGTAGCTACGTCAAGTTGAGATATAAACAAACTCAAGAGTCGTTTGGACCTCCAGTCATAAATAACACCCCAAACTCACTTATGTCAAAGGTCAAGCAATATAACTAATTGATTCAAAAACACAAAGCAAAGGAAGTGGTGACTGGAAAAGAATTTGAACAAGCATGAACTAGGCTTGCCGCGATAGACGGTGCTGATGGTTATACCGGTGTTAAGCCGCAACACCCATGAACCAGGATTAAACCACTGCATATACTTAGTGATTATACTGTTAAACTATGTAGCCAGTATTCAAGGTCAGAGCAACCATATGTTAACAAGGTCAGAGCAACCATATACAGTATATTCAAATTTTATAAATTAATTTTATTGTTAATTAATAAATTACTTTAATTATAAATTATTTTAATACTGATAAGCTGGTAAAAAAAACAATAAATATTTGACAGTTTTATAACTTTTTATATTTGTCAAAAAATCTTCTTTTTTTTTTTACATATTTTATTTTTCTATTAATATTACTTTTAAATAAATGAAAGATAAAACACTTAACTACAATTAATCATGTGAAGATTACAAGTGACATTATAATGAACAGTATGAACTTATTAAATTATTTTGAATGATTTTCCACTGTTAAATAATGAAGATTAAAGGGGTCATATGATGTTGCTAAAAAGAACATTCTTTTGTGTATTTGGTGTAATGAAATGTGTTTATGCGGTTTAAGGTTCAAAAAACACATTATTTTCCACATACTGTACATTATTGTTTCTCCTCTATGCCCCGCCTTTCTGAAACGCGTC
>NW_015632722.1:847021-873922 GCF_001515625.1 Sinocyclocheilus rhinocerous
GAAACACAGCGTCACACATGGCGGGCTAGAGTGAGCGGAGGCCGGCTTGAGTGAGGGCGGGCTTGAGAACGGCGCAGCGGGCGGGGTTGCGGCAACCACATGTGACGACCCCGGGCTGGACTCTGCTTCGTCCATGGTGAAAGCCGATCCGGCGATCCACAGCGCGAAGTGGATGTATTTCTTCAGCGACCAGCACGGATCAGCTTAGGCATGACGAAGTGGATATCGTCCTCTTTTGGAAGGCCAAACAAAGTAGTTTCGCTTTCACAACGAAACACACAGCGTCTCCACGACATGGCGGCGGCGGCAACAACAATACTACAGCGAGTAGGATGGTTCGCCCTTCTTTCTTTGCGTGAACATTTGGGCGGCGTTATGCAAATCCTCCCACATCATGACGTAGACATGTGGGGGCGTGTTAGAACGAGCCATTTTAGGAGGGCGTGGACAAGTCTTAACTTTTATAAAGAACATCTCTTTGGGTTTGAGACTTTAGTCTTTGCAACTTTAGGGATCTTATCTATACTCAAACAGCTTGTAACACTCCAAAGAGAAAGGAAAATTTGAAATTGCATCATATGACCCCTTTAAAATTAATACAAGTTTTCAACAGTAAACATAACCTACATGTAAAAATAGGGGAAATGAGCATGCACAATTAAATATATATATAAACCTCTAATATTCAATATGGTACAAATATTGTGCATTTCTAGCAAGAACTGTTCTCTAAAAACCTCATGTTGATCATTCACTAATCTGAAATCCTACATATCCCTCCACTCAAGTCAAAGATATTACTGAACCCATAAACACATGTTTACCCCCATAAAGTCAACAGCTGCAACCACGGTATAGCTTGTAAAGTCACTGTAAAACACATTACTATGCCACAACAACTCTACACCACAACCAAATGTGAGCCGCATGAAAAGAGCACAGTGTGATCCGCCTGGAGATCCAGCTCTTCCAACATGTGACATATGCCAAACACATCATGGAGATTTCCAAGGCTCTGGAAGTCTGACACCATCTCCCCTATTTAGATCCCAGCACTCACGTTAAATCGGACTCACTGGAGACTGAAGGGCACACAGAAACCCAGCATTTAGATGTACACAATGACTTTGTTGATGTTCACCCTCTAGTAATGCTAATGAAAAACATGATGATTATGTATTTAGATGCATTTAGAGGAAAGTAGCATTCCGGTTAAAGCTGGGGCTCAGATGTCAAAGGTACAGTACTGTGGTCAAAGACACTGACAAAACTAATATTAGCATTGTAACTGAAGCCAGTGGAAACAAGTGTTGCAAAAAGGATTTAGCTAGTTAACAAACAAGTTAAAGCTAACTTACCTTGACTCAGGCTGAGAGCCATGTTCCCCGAATTCAGTACTTCATCAAAACGGCTCAAAATGTTCTGTAACCTGAAACACACAGAACAGTAACGGTTTGAGATTAATATTAAAACTATACACACTCAATAAACAGCACATAATTTTAATGTGAATATTTTGGACATAATTTTGCCATCTTCAAAACAATCACAAACTAAGGCATTATGAAGTGTAAAGTTGGGCAATATCAAATATACACAATGATTTTGCTGGCGATATACAATTAAGCAACAGTGAATATTATGATTTTAACACGCTTTTTATTTTGCATCACAACCCTTTCTTGTCTTACAAGTATGCAGGCATTAAGAAAAATGTTTTAGTTCAGTGAATTTTGTGAATCAGTTCCAATTGTCAGCTTCAAATAATAAATTTAAAATTCTGATTTAAAGATACAATCATGGCATCACTCATGAATTAAAATGTTTTAGTGAGAATTTTTTTTTTAGGTAAATATTACTTTTATCACCAAGCATGGATAAAAAAAAATACTTGGTTGAAATTATGGTTTCTCTGATTCACTATAGTTCAAAACTTTGGGGTCACCAGGATTTAAAAAAAAAGAAATTAATACTTTTTTCAGCAAGGATGCATTACATTTATTAAATGTGACAGTAAAGAGATTAATGTTACAAAAGATTTATTTTCCAAAATAAATGCTGATCTTTTGAACTTTCTATTCATCAAAGAATACTACTTCCACAAAAATATTAAGCAGCACAACTATTTTCAACACTCATAAGAAATGTTTTTTGAGCACCAAATCAGCATATTAGAAAGATTTCTGCAGAATAAATTATATTTTCAAATATACTAAAACAGAAAAATATTTTAAATTATAATATTTCTTTTTTTTCTTTTTACTGTATTTTTGACCAAACATGATGCAGCCTGAATGAGCATAAGAGACTCAAAAATCATTTGAAAAAGTCTTTCTAACCACAAACGTTTGAACGGTAGTATACATAACTGAATATCAATAAAAAGTTTTAAAAATACTGAGATTTCTTTTCTTTTTTGTAATATAGCCCACCCTAATAGGATGATATAGTGCAATGGCAATTCAATAAATGTATTTCTTTCTCTTGCACTGAACAACTAAAAGGCTTTCTGAAGTAACACATCTTGCACACTTCAAAAAGAATAAAACTGTGGCAACTGCACCAAAGGCTTTAAAGGGGTCATATGATGCTTTTTTAAAGATCATTATTTTGTGTATTTGGTGTAACAGAATATGTTGACATGCTTTAATGTTCAAAAAACACATTATTTTTCAAATATTGTACATTATTATAGGTCCTCTATACCCCGCTTAGTCTTTGCAACTTCAGGGATCTTATCTATGCACAATCAGCTTGTAACACTCCAAAGAGAAAGGAAAACTTGAAATCGCATCATATGACCCCTTTAATCTGTCCATCACAATAATGCGGCTTCTGTTTAAAACAGATACAGACAAGTTTGCCGTTCTACACATTCATGCGGAGCCCAACTAACATCACTCACAGAAAATGTTACGCTAAGTAGCTTTAACAGCCTTTAATTTACTTTTTTCCTTCAAGCTTGAAAAATGTTTAAGCCATAAAGATATGTATTAAAGGCAATTAAGATGCAAAGGCTAACCTAATACCACACGGATGAACCACTAGCACAGTGATAACCACTTTAACAAATGAGTGCATTACAAAAAAATACCAAATTTAAAATGCTGCACATCTACAGTGTGCACTTAAAAGTCATAGCTTAATTACTATCCTTGAAGTGCCTGCCAAGACTATTTTCAACGCAACGAACAATTAACAAGACACCGCAGCCCAATTACTGTCCCTCACTGGCCCAATGTATAGCAGATCGAATACTAAAGTGCAGCTACAAAATGTCAAGAATGATGCTTAAACCCTGCATGAGACTGAATGATATTTGGTAAGTGTGCTAGACCAGCAGACCATCACACAGACAACCATGAACTAATATATAATATACACATACAATAATGTGCACACGCTCACATTCTCACATGCAATATGCATGTAAATGCACATTCAAGGCCACATGTGAAATGTTGCATGTGTGTGCTTAACGCAGTGTTTGCAGTGCAGACGAATCAGGCGTGTTTATACACACACACACACACAGATCATCAATCCCTATTAACGCACCCGATTTAGGATATCTGCTCTTTCTATTCAAAATGGTGCAGCTGCGGATGACACAAGAGGCTAAAAAGCAACGAGACAGAGAGAAAGTGAATAAACAGCCAAGAACGAGAAGAAAGAGAGAACAAGCGACGAGAGGAAGAAAGAGAAAAGGGTACAGAGGGACGGCATGCGAGGTCCCACCCACCTGCTCAGACATACTGCCCTTCATATGTGGCCGAGGAGCGCTGAAAAGACTCGACTGCCGTGTGTCTGCGTGTGCGCCACGGAAAACTAAGAAACTGCCCACTGTGTGTATGTGTGTGTGTGAGAGATAGACAGCGCAAGGATTCTATTCCCCTTTACATAACCTCCTGTCTGGAACACACACCAGTGGGAGGGGCTAAAGCTGTGGAGCTCAGAGACAGGGCTCCCACCCCTCCCCCTTCCAGACACGGGCACACACAAACACACACACTAAGGCCCAATCCCAATTCTATTTTATAACCCTTCCCTTTCGCCTACCCCTTCCCCTTGTCCCTTGAAACAGAGTGTCAAGGGGTAGGGGTGAAAATATTCCCCTAAGAATAATGATATGACGTTTGTTAGCAAATATTAGCGATTTTTTGCAAACATTTCTTTGAGTAACATGACCATAAATATGAACTCACGATTGAATGTAACATAAAACAAATGATTACTTTTCGTTAAAATCTTTATTAATGCCAAAAATGCTTACATTTATGTGTCTTTTTGTTTGCTCGGGCAGCCATGTTGCCCCTGAAGCCGGTTTACGCTGAGATAATTCATACCCCTTTGTTTGAAGTGTGGTCCCGAAAAATCTTCGTTTGAAGGGCTGTCTGGCCCTTCCCCTACCCCTACCCCTTCAACCAAAAGAGAATTGAGACACCCCTACCCCTTCACGTGAACGCGCGAAACGGAGGGGTAGGGGAAAGGGGAAGGGCTAAGGGGTAGAATTGGGATTGGGCCTTAAGCACTGATCACATTCCCCCTCTCCTCACTGCTGCCCCCCGCTTCTTGCCTTGGTTCAGTCGGTTCAGATTGCCCTTTCGGTCTCTTTCCTTCCTGTTTTGACTGACACGACCCCAAGCTCGCGGTCCTGTCCTTTCAAACTGTATCCATGTCAACAATATGCATGTCCTTTCTTGTAGCCATTATCTCTTGGTCAGATGAGGGCAGCGCAGACACTGAATTTGTATGTACAGTAGCTTAGAGTGATTTTCGGCTTGTGTGCCCACCCTCGAGTGTGGGGCATCACATCACATCATATCATATCATATCAATGTGATGTGATGCAACAGGATTCCAAAGGCAAAGTGTAAGAGATAAACAACATCGAACCCTCACAAAATTATACATGCAGAAAGAAAGAGTGAACTCAAATACGCTCTACTAAATCCTGTATATTTGTTATACAGTATTTGTTATTGGATGGTATTAGATTTTTTTTAAATCAATATTGCATAAATATTGTTCAAAATTGGATATTTAAAAGGGATCCACTGATAATAAAATTCTGGCTGATATTATGAGCAGTAAAAAATCTTTTTCCTTGTCGATAAACGCTAAATAACGAGTTTAAAATTCTATACTAATTTAACTAAATAATGATTTTTTTTTAATTAAAGATAAAGATACTAATATATCACATAGCCCAAATATTCAAGTCACCTTTCTTTATATAGTTCTTAAATATGAGGCAAATTCTGCTGTAAAGCAGCTCTACTGAAGACAACAGTGTCATTATTCAGTCAGTTCAATTGCTGATTCAAATTAATTCAGCAATAGTGTCAATGTTGCAAAATATATAAATTATAAACAAATTCGATTCACCTATAAAGCAGCTCTACAGAAGAACTTAAGGATCATTTTTAGATTTAAAATGACTTTTTAAAGTTGTAACTGCAATGATTTTATTTAAAATTTACATTTACATTTTTTTAAATATATTGCTAAATAGATATAAAATATATTTGTGCATATATAAACTATTTTTTAATAAATATTAACAAATTTTTTATAAAAATACACTAATTTCAGAATTTCAGCGTAAAAGTTTTACCAGTTTTCGGTTTCTGTCGTTTAAGACGGTTGCACACCGAAAGAGAAGCACAGCGCCACGTCGCACTACGTCTAGAACAATTCGTACAACAAGTACAACACGAAGTAGCTGGGCACCACGGACAGATGCTGAACGGCGCCGCCGGTGTGTGTACGCTCATAGAAAATAATGTGTTCAAATTTTAAAGACGTGGCGCGACGCGACACTTCACTTCTCGTCCGGTGTGCAACCGCCTTTAGAATACATATCTGCTAGTAGGGAGGATTAATTAGCTTACTGCTTATTTTATTTAAAACTTTATGCTGATTGTGCATGTTGTTTGCCGTTAGCTGTAATTAGAATCTAAAAAGACTTTTTGCTACCTGTTAATTTGCGCGACACCGACAACGCAAAGTAGCATTTTTCTTTTATTCTACTTACTTTCCTTTCCTGTCTCCAACACTTTCAACATGTGTTTTCATTATATTCCTCTTGTCTCTCAAAGGTAACACTCTTACACAACACACAGGACATGGCGCAATCAGGCTAACCTGTGTCCTATCCACACTTCTTCTATGGGCCTCTGGAATTGTCAGTCAGCTGTCAACAAAGCTGACTTTATTCCAATCTTTGCTACTCAGTCAGCTCTTAGTCTCTTAGGCATTGCTATGCTGATGACATGCAGCTCTACCTCTCATTTGAACCAGATGATTCAACGGTACCTGCTCGGATCTCAGACTGCCTGATGGACATCTCGCCATGGATGAAAGAGCATCACCTGCAGCTCAACCTGGCAAAGACAGAATGTCTCATCTTCCCAGTCACCCCATCAGTACAGCACCAGTTTACCACCCAACTGGGCTCATCAACGATAATCCCATCGAGTTCGGCCAGGAATCTTGAGGTGATCCGTGATGATCAGCTGACCTTTAAAGATCACATTGCAAAAACAGCACGATCATGCAGGTTTGCATTACACAACATCAGGAAAATCAGACCCTTCCTAACAGAGCATGCAACACAGCTTCTCATCCAGGCCCTTGTAATTTCTAGGTTGGACTATCGCAATGCTCTTCTGGATGGACTTCCAACATATGCAATCAGACCTCTGCAAATGAGTCAGAATGCAGCAGCAAGTCTTGTTTTCAATGAGCCCAAGAGAGCCCATGTCACACCGCTTCTTATCTCTCTGCACTGGCTTCCAGTTGCGGCTCGCATCAAGTTCAGGACATTGGTGCTTGCCTACAGAACTGCCACAGGCTTTGCACCCTCCTACCTCCACTCTCTCTTATGCTTCTACATCTCCTCCAGAAGCCTGCAGAGTCAGAGTCATAACCGTGTCACACACCAGACAACTTGACACATCATGCCACAGCTATGGAAACCAGGTGGAACATGTGGGTCATTCCGGACCAGGCCCAATATAGTTCAGTTTGTATTGAAACATCTGGACTACACAAAACATGAATCATTCTGAACTTTAAATCTGATTCCTGGGAAAATTAATATAGTGCAACAGTGCCAAAATCTAAGACCATGAAACCATAAGAGGAAAAAACACACAACAGCATAGATTCCTCCAGAAATGAATCCATTATGTACAGGAAAAAAAAACTTGATTCAGCATCATCCACTGGCATTAGAAAACTGATTGTGAAATGTTCAAGATGCAGCCAATGGAGTCTGTCCAAGCGCCTTAAGGATCTTACATCAGACAGAGAGGAATGCAGGAGTATTAGACAGTCTTCAAAAACTAAATTTATCAACAGCACACACTGATGTCAGCCTGCAAGATTTTATCAGATTACAAGGAATCCTTTTAAACACAATGTAAATAGACTGTCATCATTCTATAACAGTAAACCCATGAGTTAATTTCTTGGAATGTATACAGTACACGTATCACAAAGATTTCAAATAACCTCCTTTGAATGTCCAGAAATTTTCAATAGAACTGCAATGACAGACTAATAAATAGAGTTGTGTAATAATATAATTCAGTGCTCTTTGGATTTTTATTCAATCAAAAGGCTGATCTCAAGAGAAAATTGTCAAGTAATCCATCCAAGGGCTTCTGTGTGGAAAGATAATTAAAGGGGTCATATGATGCTTTTTTAAAGATCATTATTTTGTGTATTTGGTGTAACAGAAAATGTTGACATGCCATAGGTTCTGATTTACAAAAAGCTTTTGTGAATAAAAACATGCAAACTTCTTTGCAAACACAAAAATGTCCACACTATAATAATAATAATAATTCATTACATTTATATAGCGCTTTTCTAGGCACTCAAAGCGCTTTACATTGTCAGGGGGGTATCTCCTCATCCACCACCAGTGTGCAGCATCCACCTGGATGATGCGACGGCAGCCATGTTGCGCCAGAACGCCCACCACACACCAGCTTACTGGTGGAGAGGAGACAGAGTGATGAAGCCAATCAGCAGATATGGGGATGATTAGGAGGCCATGATGGTCAGAGGCCAATGGGCAAATTTGGCCAGGATGCCGAGGTCACACCTCTACTCTTTTCGAAAGACATCCTGGGATTTTTAATGACCACAGAGAGTCAGGACCTCGGTTTAACGTCTCATCCGAAGGACGGAGCTTGTTGACAGTATAGAGTCCCTATCACTACACTGGGGTGCTAGGACCCAAACAGACCACAGGGTGAGCACCCCCTGCTGGCCTCACTAACACCTCTTCCAGCAGCAACCTAGTTTTCCCAGGAGGTCTCCCATCCAGGTACTGACCAGGCTCAGCCCTGCTTAGCTTCAGTGGGTAACCAGTCTTGGGCTACAGGTTGATATGGCTGCCGGTTCTATCTATTCTATCTATTATATTATATCTATTAATATAATCTATTAATGTAGTCTAGTGAAGATGTATATATATTAAAATGCAGTCCAGTATCAATTCAAATTTCACTTGCAAAGTGAATTTAGTACATGATAGTAACAGTTTGTGCAAATTAAAGATTAAAAGATTTGACGCTCAAAATTATTTTTGATATAGCTTAGATCCATGTCACAATAATTAAAAAGTGTAAATAACGTTGTTTTGTTTTTGATTTGTGGATTCGAGTGAAATCAATTTTGTTTTGCAATTGTTCCAAAATATTTCAAATTTGATAAAATACACACAAAAAATAAATAGGCTATACACTACATATGTTATGCTGTCATATTTAAAGAAATAGTTTGCACCAAAAATGAAAATTTGCTGAAAACGCTCAAGCCATCCAAGATGTTGATGAGTTTGTTTCTTCATCAGAAAAGATTTTGAGAAATTCAGCATTACATTACTTGCTCACCAATGGATCCTCTGCAGTGAATGGGTGCCAGAATGAGAGTTTAAACAGCTGATAAAAACATCACAATAATCCACAAGTAAACTAAATGACTCCAGTACCTCAATTAACATCTTGTGAAGCAAAAAGCTGTGTGTTTGTAATAAACAAATCCACTATTAAGGCCTAACTTCAAATAGTTGCTTCCGGCTAAAATACAAGTCCTCTATCCATAATATTGCTTTCTTCAGTGAAAAAGTCATATCTCCTGATACAGGAAAGTAATCTAAGCAGATAAAGCACCATTCACAAGTGTCCAAAAACAGTCAAAAACAAAACAACCCCGATCTAAACCATTATCTACAAACATCTATTTTGAAGGGTAAACACAACAGGGGATGGACTTTTTTACCAGAGGTAGTGTTATCATTAATTAGGACTAGTATTTTGGCCAGAATCGATGGTTTAAAGTTAAAAAGTCTTAATGATGCATTTGTTTCTTACAAACGTGCAGCTTTTCACTTCACAAGACGTTAATTAATGTACTGAAGTCATGTGGATTATTATGGTGATGTTTCTGGCGGCACTCATTCACTGCAGACGATCCACTGCTGAGCATGTGATGTAATGCTAAATATTGCTTCTGATATCTGTTCTGATAAAAAAAAAAACCTATCTACATGTTGGATGGCTTTAGGGTGAGTACATTTTTTAGCAAATTTTCATTTTGGTTGAACGGCTCCTTTAGTCATACCTGAAATCGCTGGTATTTTGTAAGAGCCACAAATGAGCAGCACTCCTAACATATACACAATTACCACACGCAAACGACTTTAAATATAGGTGTGTCCAATTTATGTGAATGTGCTGCTATTTATACAGTTCTTCATAATAAATCACCCACAATACACCCAAGATGCGCACAAGCAATCTCGTAGCTCGAAGTCATTAAAACTGACTCATGGAGTAATTATACCAATCCTGAAACTGTCAACACAACTGTGGTGTGGATATAACATGTGAGTGCATTTGAGATGGAATGATGCTTGTTGGCTTAGCACAGTGTCATTAAATTGATAAAACTAAGATTTGTAGAAAGCTTGCGCATTTAACAGTAAATCACACTAACCGCGCAGACGGTAGATCTCTTTTGTTGAGGTCTATTCTCACTTTCTCTCCCACATGCCGATACACCTCCACTAGGCTTGTCATAGCTGCCTCCCGTACCTGTGGAACACAAAACATACTCTTAACCAAGAAACACAACTACAGATCCATCCTATTACAGTCCCAGTCACACTGAAAATTCACTCATTTACAATGAGCAGGTGACATGAGTGACAGCAACCGATTAAATAGCTGTCTATGTGAATGCTAATTTTTACATACACTACTGTTCAAATGTTTGGGGTTGGCATATTTTGTAATGTTTTTGAAAGAAGTCTCTTATGAACACCAAGGCTGGTTTATTTGATCCAAAACACAGTAAAAACAGTAATATTGGGAAATTTTATTACAATTTAAATAACCGTTTTCCATTTTAATACACTGACAACAAATTTGGTGTAGGATCTACTTTGGAATTATTTATGAAATTTACTAGCAACTTTTAAGTGAAAATTGTTTCAAAGAAATGATGAGTAACATTAAATTAAACATGAATTTTTTAAGTAGAAAGACTGAAATAGTATTTTCTTATGAAACATTCCAATATTCTTTGTTTAATTTACAACTTCAAAAAATAATTTTTACAGCGTATATTTTAACAATTTATTCCTATGATGGCAAAGCTGAATTTTTCATTAGCCATTATTTCATATTCCATATTCTCATTGTTTAAAGTTCAAACTAACAGCATTTATTTGCAATGGAAATCTTTTGTAACATTAGAGATGTCTTTACTGTCACTTTTGATCAACTTAATGTGTCCTTACTTGATATATTAATTTCTTTCAAAAAGAGTGGACAATTGGGAATGATTTTTCATTCAATTTTTCTAGATTTTACTTTTCAAATCTCTAAAAGATCACTGCCTCATTTCTCTCATCTCAACCTCTGAATCTAATGCTGTTCTCTGTGAGTGGCCCATTCGCCCAGCGGGAGCTTGAACTCAGCTGTACATGTCTAGAAACCTAACATTAGTGCGGACTGCCTCCCTCCCTCACACACATAAAGGACAGAAACAGAGAGTGCATCCAACTCGCTTGACTTTTTCACACACATTCCAAGCATTACATACATACACAGACACAGATTCATACCTGGGGGTTTTGGTCTCCTGTTAGCGAACAGAGATGTGGAACAAATTTACTCAAACTTAAGGGCTGAGCACCGTATCTAAGAGAGAGAGAGAGAGAGAGAGAGAGAGAAACAAATAAACACAGTTCACAGCAAGTTCAAATTACCATGCATGTATATATACACAGTTGGATACACAAGCTTATTTTGCATTTAAAAATGTGTATTTTGAGGAACATTTCAGCTGGTGACAATGAGCACTGGACTCCACTGACTTTCAGTATTTGGACAAAAAAAAAACAGACATTTTTCAAAATAAGTCCAACAGGTTCGGAACAACATGAACCTGTTGACAGATGACAGAATTTTTCATTTCAGGCTGAACTACCCCATAATGGAATACAAAACCAAAACAACTGCAATTTCAAATCTGCTTTGTAATTAAAGCAAACTATATTGTACATAACATCTTATTATTATAATAACAATGTAGTCTAATGCTTTTTGGATTATGTGAAAGCTCTTTTGTGTCAACAGTGAGGAGTAATGTTACTGAGAAACTAGTTTTGTTTGTATACGAGTGTTTAAGTAGTGCTTCAATGAGAATGTCTGTTAATCTGACCTTCCTGGTATCGATACAGGCAGGTAAGAGGATTACCTCAGTGGGCCGAGTTTGTTTACAATGTGTGACAGACAGGGAACCTGTATGTGTGAATGTCTGAAGATTATATCGAAATATCAGTGAATTTAGATGTCAAAACAGGTTGCAACGTCTGAGATGATGAACTAACAGAAATCACTCCTGTTGGTGATAAACCCGGGATGTGATTGCATCAAAATACTGTGATATGGAAGACCAGCGCCCCCTGTTGGACAAGACTTCCAGTACAAAATGTGGGTTTGTTTACAAAGTGAGAATGGATGGGATTGTATGAAGGACTTACGCATTTAGAGTGGCAACCAAGCACAAGCAGAGTCCCTCTCTACTGCGGAAGTTTTTGTGTTTGAAGCCAGAAAACAGCCTCTCCCAAACATACTACACAGAGACAGAGGAAAAGAAACAGTGTAACTGGTTCATTACATATCCATTACTGCAAAAGCAGAGAGAGAAAGAGACAATGAGCTATGAAGGAAATCAAGAATCACTGGCAGTAGTAACTAGCAAAAAGGATCAAATGTGGTTCTATTCACCCAGCAGCTCACATACACAAAAAAATCTAGACAGCAGCATTATGATTTTTTTGTCAGTATGAATGGGTGTGATGATCATTTCAAACTGAACTGCCCATTCGCTGTACAGTTAGCTCACCATGGGTGTTGCCGTCTGCTCCATCAGCTTCAAAATGAGTGCTTGTGCCTGTTCTCGAACCTGATCCTTCGCATCACCCAAACGGTCAACTAATGCAGGCACCACTGAGTGGGAAAAAAAAAGCAAAAAAAGAGGTTTAAAAGGCGATCTAAAAATGCAGGGCTGCACAATTTCTTTAAAAACAAAAGCTCCAGGTTTGCTGTACTTGTTTGTAGGGCCCCATATTTTGTAATTATATCAATGACTATAATATTATTATTAACCTTTATTTAACCAGGTAAGTCAGTTGAGAACCATTTCTCATTTACAGTGGCACAGAAAAATTGTACTACTACTACTACTGCTAATAATAATAATAATAATAAAGAATAATCTTTATCACTATAAAGGAATAAGTAATATGAAATATTCCTATTGTAATATTTACATTGTAAACTAATATATTATGAATGTAATATTTTACTGTTAAAAATTGTATATAAGAAAATAAGAATTATTATTATTATTTTATTTTACAGTACAACTGTAAAATTACAACTATAATATTTATGGTTGTCTTAATTTCTTCATTTTCAAATGTTAAACCATTAAGCTTTTATTTTTGGCCAAAAAAAGCACAGGAAGATCACAAGCACTTCTCTGTGCAAGTTTAGGAAGATGGTTAGCGCATGTTGCGTTTTAATATATGTTATAAGCGACCCAAACTAAGATCAGAGATGAGATCGTATGGACAGCATTTACTGTCAACCAAGTCGCTCTGAGATGCTGAAAACACTGAATCATGAGCTGCGCGCATGTCAATGAACACAGTACTGGCTTCACTCTAAAGCACATATATTTACTTGGCGCAGCCTCTGTGATTTGATGATCACACTAAGCCATATCGCAATTTCAGTTTTATTTCGATTAAAAGTGCAGCCCTATAATAATGTGTACATTTAATAAAACATACTTTTCATATGCCTGAATGCAATATGCAAATACAACCATTTGTAAATCAAAGTTGCTTCCCCCAAATATATGTTTTTGAGCAACCCAAAGCAGTACACTGGCTCAACCAATGGTGTGAGTTGGGGGCAGGTCTATCTGTTTGGCCAACCAATGACAGACAAATCCATTTAGCGCTGCTAGAGGCCCAGACATATCGTTTCATTTCATCTAACTTTCTACATTGTTGTACACCAGGCACACTCAAACGATCTCTTTGTGTGAAGTCATCTCATTCCTTTCTCTATACTCCATTTGTTCCATGTTTTCAGATGAATGAGGTATATGATGAGTGAGGGGGGCCATCTGTTATTATCATAACAACCCATTCCCGTGGTAACAGGAGGCGGGGCTCAAACAGCTGAGAGACAAGCACTGAGCCTGTGGATTGTGTCATGTACACAGCAAGTCATCCTGGCATTCCCCTTTCTGCTGATTATGCAATGGAGAAGATCTTTAGCTAATGCTGCCTTATTGAAGCTGTGACTTCAGTGGAACAAACAACAAACGTGCACACATCGCTTACCTGTGATGATATAACCTCTGAAGCGATCAGTCATCCGATCCACAAATGCGCTGACGATATCGATCCCCAGCAATGCAACCTGACACCAAACAAGAAAGAGACAAATCAGCTGAAAACATCAAACCTCACTCCTCCTCTCACGCAGGCAAACTGTACGACAGCACTCTGATTCTGCTTATTCAGTATCTGATACAGTATCTGTTACAGAGCTTTGTGTTGATGTGCGCTATGTCTTTAAGAAGGACTATTGTTATTGTGTGTGGGTGGGTGAATGAAAATAAGAGATTGTGAGACGGACTTTATTTGAGGATTGTGGTGGGATCGCTGCAGTGTGTTTTTTGGCAGTGTAGGATGGAAGTTCACATTCCAGAGAAACAATCAAATATTTACTACATCCAAGAAGCTCCAGTTATGACCTATTTTAGGCAAAGCAGCCAGAGAGAGTCCTGAGTAAGGACAACAGAGAGGGTGCACCTGAAAGGCAAAACTGGAAAACACCTGGGCATTTCATTTTGGAAACTGCTTAAATGTGTTTTAATTGGACAGCGTTCAACTACACACTTAGCAATGAGGTCAGCCACACTTTAGGGATTAACCTAATTTTTTCAAGTTAATACAATCAGCAAGCATTTCTGGTTTCTTCTCTTGTGTGACTTATGGAGAAAACACTGTGTGTAAATCAAGTCCATTCTTAGATCATTGAACTTTGTCAGCATTTAACTCTATATGAAGCATCGCTTCTCGACCTGTTCTTACCAAAAATGGTACCTCTATTACAGATACATTAGATTTCAGAATTAAACATCATCATAAATGTATTTTTTGCAATTATTTTGTAAATGTAAATGTTTGGGGTGGGTAAGATTTAAATTTTTTTTTTTTGAAAGATGTGACTTACACTCACCACGGCAGCATTTATATGATCAAAAATATCAAAAATTACAATAAACACAATTTTTTATTTTAATATATTTTAAAATGTTATGTATTATTAACCTGCCTCTCTTAATAATCAATTAAGAAAATTTACGAAGTGTTGTATTTAAATATACACAACAAATATAACATTGAAATTAATAAATATATTTATTTAAATATAAGATTTTCATAATATTTTATTATAATTATACATTAATTGTAAAATAATTAAATTACAAAAAAATATTATTTAATTATAAATATATATGCACATTACTACACATTAGTTTGGGGTCGGTACAATTTTTTGAAATGTTTTTTAAATAAGTCTCTTACACTCACCAAGGCAGCAATTACATGATTAAAAATACAGTGAAAACAGTAATATTATGAAATATTACTCTGTTTTAAAATAATAGTTTTCTATTTTAATATATTTTAAAATTTATAATTTATACCTGTAATGACAAAGCTGAAGTTTCGGCATCATTACTCCAGTCTTCAGTGTCACATGATCCTTTAGAAATCCTTCTAATATGCGGATTTGCTGCTCAAGAAACATTTCTTTTTATTATCAATTTCTCAGTTATGCTGCTAAAAAAAATTCAGGATACTATGATTTTTTTTTTAAAAGTTCAAAATAGCATTTATTTGAAAAATAAATATTTTGTAACATAATAAATGTCTTTGCTGTCACTTTTGATCAATTTAATGTGTACTTGCTGAAAAATTTATTAATTTCTTAAAAAAAAAAAAAATCTCACTGACCCCAAGACTTTAAACGACAGAGTATATTGAATAGTAAAAAAAAAATAAAAATAAACTAATTTATTTACAAAAATATTTTAGTGGAGAGATGAAAACGGTCTACCAGATCTTCAACAAAAGGGCCAAAGAATTTGACACCCTGCATTTATCAAACCACATACATTTGTAGAATTCTGCAGCTGTGTCTCCAATTTATGAATCACCCTCATCATTTCTAAAATCCAACCTCAATGAGTCTGATGTCATAGCCGTCTATTAACATCAGCCCCTGAAGACCAGAACTACCAGCTGAAGACAAAACACAGATGAATGTCTAAAGCTGCTTTTAAAACATCAATACTCAATCATATTTCATTCCACACTTCCCGTTTCAATGTCACTGTTTGCAGAAGTGTCCATTTTTGCCTCAGCCTTGAACATCAGCAGCAGCATGAGCCAGCATAAAAGCTTCGGCTTGCATCCACAGGCCATTTAAACATGCTTTTCTTAATCGACATAACACACACACACACACACAAAAGCAAATGTAAATGGATTACTCAAATAAACTGCAGTGACGTGTGCCTTTACAGCCCCAGTGTAACAGAACAATACCCCACGCGACCCTCCCCCATCCTCACAACACCCCCACCAGAAAATCCACTCTCTCCTAGACACAAATGAATATGTAATGTATGCACATTGATATTAATGTACTATTTGAACACTTTTTACCTAAACACTTCTACACACAGAAGCTTATCGTAAATACAATTACTTGAGCATTTTTCTGTCAGTTTGACAGAAAGGCACAGAAATTAATGTACAATCACATAAACCTGATGCATTTAGTGATTTACATGCAATAATAAATTTTATGAGAATAAACTATTAGGTTTGGCTCAAGACTGTCACTCCAGAACAATGCAGGCATCCTTCATAACCTACGTGCCAAACGGCTTATAACACACTTAATTTAAATATACACCCCCAAAGCAGGTCACACGCTATGTACCTTGTAATTGCTGGAATTGACCCATCCCGTCAGCTCATCTATGGTTTTATCCAGGCGGGGTTTGTCCTGCTCCACATCCCAGGACCTCTGCGGGTCGCTCAGGTAGTTTATGAGATCCGGGCCGACCTGCAGCCGTCGGGTCACGTCCTTCTGCAAAACCTGCTGGTAAAAATAGTCCATGTTGTCATTTTCCTCCATCGGGACGCTTTGTGGGTAGTCCTCAGGTCGCGGCGAAACAATAACAACGACAGAGTGACTGTCAGAGTCGCGTAAACGGCACGAGAAACTGAAATGTGTACAAAGAGGAAGTCAAATACTGGCTTTAAAGACACTCTCTGAGGGTGGCTGAAGTCTGTTGTTTAGTGCATTAACGATGCAGTAACGGAAAATAAACAACTTTGACAAAGTTTCCCAGGAACCAAATGGTTGATCCCCCGAACAAAAAGTGTGTTTCCACTGAACAACAAAGTGTGGGCGACCACGGACGCAAAGCAAAGTAAAAGAGATCCGCTGCGAGGCGCGTATAAAAACAGTGGAAATGTATCGGCTAACTCGGCTAGCTTGAACTCTTATGGTCGAGTATCCTGGGGCCTGCCGCCGGGGCTCTCCTCCCTCCAGGCGTCCATTTCAGAAAAGCCCGCTTCACGCCGCTCGGGTGATGAGTGGATGAGCCGCCGGGAAGCGCGCTGCTTTCACGGCTCTCCTGTTTACACTTAATCCAAATATAATCCGCTGTTTGACAGCTGCCTCCTGAGCTCACGACTTGATCACGGCCACTAGACCGCCAGTAACCGCAATAGTGGAGTGTTGAATAGCAAACGATCCCAAGGAAGAGTTGGGCCGAGGCCTTGAGGTCCTTCAACGCCGCACAGATGTCCTGCATGATGCCTGAATGAAAATATGCTCATTTGGTACACAATTCATTATTTATCAGAGGCTGTGCAGTGCGACAGTATCAGAATAGAGACAACATACATGTTTATTATATAATATCAAGAGAGAGACTATACATGTTTTATTGTTGTTGCTGTTGTTATTATTATTATTATTATTATTAATGTATCCAACCGGCTTCAATGAGAATTTATTTTTGATGATGATTCTGGTTATTCCAGTAGGCCTATGTTGACACTTTTTCTTGTGGTATTGTTGACTGAATCACATTTGGTAACTAAGTTGTTGCATATTTGAATATATAACTAAATTATTATTACTTCTTAATTATAACATACCTCTTCTTATTGTAATACTTTACGCACATAGACTTTCAAAGAACCATTTTGTGCATTTAAAAGCACCAAGAAGATTATACTTACTTTGAATAACGCACACGCTTGTATCCATACAACACACATTTTTTTAAATATGCTCTTCCGTCTCCCCCTAGTGGCATTAAATGTGTATGTCAAACGTAATTAAAATAAATAAATAAATGAATGAATGAATGAATGAATGAATTAATGAATTGGTGATACATACCACATTAATAGAATGTACTAGATATTCTATACTACATACTATACTACATACTACATACTAAACTACAGAGCATACTACATTTTTAGAGTCTATTTTACATACATATACACAGTATTACTTTGCAATATTATTAGGTTACCAAAATCCATATCCATATTCAACTATACGTTTTTGTCTCAAGGGCTTTCTAGTACTCTGCTATAATGCAAAACTCTCTTACCCAATAATTTGAAATAAATTTTTAAGTTATATGGTTATTTTAGTCTATTATGTTCCTGTTTGAATTTAGATCATGATCATTTTTATTATTTATTCTATTTTATATTCATTATAAAATCTTAAAATTAAGTAGTTACAATGTAGCTAGCTAGCTTTTTGTTAATAGCTTGCAACTCTTATCAAAAGTGTCTTGACATTGCTACTTGATAAGCTACATTTTCAAACATGCAAACATGTCTACAGAACACATATATGGTGAAGAGAGAAAAAACAACAACAACAGGTTTCAGGTCCTGTTTAAGTGAATCAGTGGTGTAAAATGGTCTAAAATTTCAAGATGCTAAATCATGTATTGTTATAACCATGTTAATAAACACGATTCATTTCAACAATAAACAGGGTATATGAAACCATAAGAACTAACCATCCAGAATGTGACACACAGCTCAGATCTTTTATTTAAAGAAATGTCACATTAACAACCAGAACACAAGGACATTCAGGTAACTTTTCATCTTTGTCAAAAAATATGGGAGAGAAGGAGGGGAACAGATTAACTGTTACAGAACAATACTAAATAAACTTCATTTCGCAGACAGGTTTAGCATTGCCTTCTAAAGTGGTCGAGATAAAGAATACTGGAATCACTGGTGTATGCACTGACAGGAAATGATGACACCATCATCAGCATCAGCATCACATCTAATGGCAAAAACCAACTTAAATAGAGAAGAATACAAGAGAAAAAAATATGATGAACTACATCGCAGCCCTGAGCATTTCTGTGGCTGTAACCCACCCCTCCGTCCAGTTGCAAAATCAAAGGCACTCACACGGACAAAAAACATTTCCATTGAGTAGATGATCAACTCAGCAGCTGTTTTCATCAGCAAGACTCAACATGATTTTAAATATGCAATGTTACGCATCAAACCAATGTTGCACATCAGTTTTATGCACGAGACTTAAGGGATGAACTTACAGGGACCGTTCACCCAAATATGAAATTTTTGTCATCATTCACTTTGTACCAAAACTCACCATTCATTTTCATTGCATCTTGGTCTATACAATGAATGTGAATATAGACTGAAACTAACATTTTTTGTTCCACACATAAAGACAGGTTTGAAGATGGGTGAGAAGATAACAGAAGTAAAAATTTTTGTGGAACCATCACTTTAAATCATGATCGCTTGGTTAAGGTTTGATATTTTTCCCTTGGCGTATTTGTACTGTTGATTTTTGTATAATTTACATATAACACTCAGATCTGACCTAGTTCACCCAAAAAATGAACACTGTGTCATTATTTACTCATCCTTGTGTTGTTTCAAACCAGTATGACTTTCTTTTGTAAAAAACAAAAGATGACATTGTGTAGAATGAACATCGAATGGACACAAAAACATATTTTTCCAAATATGTTCTTCTGTGTTCCAAGCTTGGAATGACATGAGGATGAGAAAACGATAACAGAATTTTCATTTTTGGGTGAACTACGCCTTTAATGATGTGTAATTGGCAGTAAATATACAGGAATGGGACATTGCGATGAGAATACTTTGAAATATTGAGGAATATTGCCTGAATAAGGAGTGTTCTAAATCCTGTCACATACCACAGTTACATATGCCTGGGCTTTCAATATTGCACTGAAACATTGTGAAACTTATGATAATTTTTATTCCTGATGTATCCCCCCTCCCCCCCAACCCTTAGCACATGTATATTATCTAAATTTGAACATTCACATCAATCATGACATACTGTAACTCCACACTGAAGCAAAATCCACTTTATCTTGCATGCACAATCTCAGTCCTTTTCTTCCCCTCGCTCACTCAGGTGATTTCAATTGCGATTTTTTCGTCCTCTCAAAATTAGGGTGAGCACTAACAGAAAATAAAAAAAACATTTTACTCCAGTTTTAATACGGGCTGATTCATTGTAGTGTTATATTTCGTTTTCTATATTTAAACATCCTCACACACACGCAAAACCAGACAGAAAAGCTTCCTGCTCTTAGGTTCGAGAAAGTAACATGATCAATCGGTGGGAGGCGTATCCTACAAAACTCCAGAGACTTGCATCCTGCTGCTCATTTCCTGTTGTTTCAATTTGTTCTCGTCGTAAGAGAATGCATTCTTATTGGTTGAGGAAGAGGAGCAGGACGTAAACACTGTGTAGTCGTCATAACGGCATCAAAATGCCTCAAAGTTCTTTGCGGATTCGTTCTATATTCATTAGTTCCATAATGCTTTAAGTACTTCCTCCAATTTGTTTTCTATATATCCAAATATGAAATATTTTACATGGTAGCTCCTTGATTTTTCTTCTTTTATATCCAAGTAGGTGGTATTGTATGTGCGTAGTATTTGTCACGTTGCATTGTATTTATTTTGCGTAACTTGTTCAGGTCCATCCTGCTGCCAGGCAACCGCTCATTGAACAAGCCATGCCTCCTGTAGCCACAACCCCACACAGCGTCTCGTAGTGGTGTGGAGCGGAGGCAGGGCGGAGTTTAGAAGTTGTCTGACAGCTTGACTTTCTATGGGATCTCCCAGAAGCCCCTCCTTCTGTCAGAGTATGACGCAGCATCGACAGAGACGCTGACCACCTCCGTGCACTGAAGGAGGGGGTGTCACTGGGGCAAAGTAAGCGTGGACTTTGATCTCAGGAAGGTGAGCCTACAGGAGAAACAACAGCAGAATGAGCCAGAGTGCAGAATGTGACATGACAACTGGATTAAGTCATTTTTTACACCCTGAAAAAAAGAAAAGTCCAATAGCTTGTCATGTTTGGTTTGGACCAAAACTCAAGATTAACACAGAAGACTTTAAATGGAAGAATTAAAGGGGTCATATGATGCGATTTCAATTTTTCCTTTCTCTTTGGAGTGTTACAAGCTCT
This sequence comes from Sinocyclocheilus rhinocerous, assembly GCF_001515625.1. Classification (NCBI taxonomy): domain Eukaryota; kingdom Metazoa; phylum Chordata; class Actinopteri; order Cypriniformes; family Cyprinidae; genus Sinocyclocheilus; species Sinocyclocheilus rhinocerous. Next base: position 868,258 of record NW_015632722.1, read on the forward strand.
TGGTGCATAAAGAAGATCTGTAAAGTTGCAAAGACTAAAGTCTCAAATGCTACTTTTTTTCAAAAAGTAGAAATTAATAAAATTAATAAGACTTCTACAGTAAAACATAATATGAATAATAGATTTGTTGATAATATCACTATTATTAATTATAAAACTATACCATTGTATAAAATATACTGCATAAATTTCATATTAGGCATATAATGTTATAAATAAATATTTTAAATACACAGCATATTATAACAGCCCAATTGTTTGAGGTTTTAAGAACAACAGTCTTTATGATTATGACTGTGTACATGAAGCATGGCAAGACTTCATCAGTGAAGGAAAATAGAGGATGAAACTGAAAGTAAATCATAGGGATCATTGAGCACCAAAGAGGATTGTGTCCAAACAACATAGAACTACTGAAGAAAAGTGACAGCAAACCTAAACCTGGACAGCTGGAGCACCAAAATGAACTTCATCATCTGCCCTGACCAGACAAATCAACTGACTTGAATGTTATTAAACCACTGTGGGCACTGTAACCAGTGACAACTTACAAATGAGGCCCTGACGTTTGTTCATAGATGTTACAGATTGTAATGTGAACAGTGTAAAACTGAAATGTTTGAAATTTCACATTTATGAAATGTGAAAGTCACATTATCATGTTTTCATGACTGATCACTGCTGTTGGCACTGCAGACACTGCACATTTGAATTCTGCACATAAATGGGGATCATTTTTGTCTTTATGCGGTTGTTAGAGTTGAGACTATGTGTGGGAGTTGTGACATATCTAGCAATTATTTTCCACAGACCCGGATTCGTTTGATGCCCGCGCGGGTGACCTGCTGGCAGTCATAGAGCTCAATGCGTTCCAGATGCTGGCAACTCTTGAGGTGCTCCAGTGTGATGTCTGTGATCAAGGGGCAGTTGTCCAGCTCCACGACCTGCAGACGCTCCTGACCACACACACTGCTGCTCAGGTGTCTGATTCCATCGTCTGTTATCAACTCGCAGTGAGATAGGCTCTAGAAAACACACACACACACACGCCAAACTGAGCAAGCTATAAAGAGTGAGCTTCTGAAAACAAATGGACATGCTTCATAATTCCTTTACAGAAAGCCATAAATAACAAGCATGGAAACAATACTCCCACACACTCTCTCTCAAACACTCACCAGCGCCTGCAGCCGAGGGCAGTGGATTGAGAGCTGAACCAGAGTGTTATCAGTCACCTGAATGGGACATACAGACACAGAACATTAATATTAGCATGCTGACTAATCAGGATAAATTGTTGCAAGGAAACAGACACAGCTCAACAGCAGTAAAAAAAAAAAAAAAAAAAAGATTTTATTAGTAACAGAATAGCTAAAACAACAGAATTTCATAGAAATACAGCTGCAACATACTTTGCATGTGTGCTTAAGAATATAAAAAAAAAAAATCAGAATAACTGGCTATATAGTAGAGGTAGATTTTACTGAAAATTTGATCTGTGCTGTTAGCACAATTTTTTTTCACCTTTTAATTGTATCATACATTTGAATTGTTTCATACATTTAATATATTCAATAACGAATTCTAATATTTAATATTTTATGAATTAGAATATCAAAAATGTATTTATTTTGATAAATTGTTCACATTTTTCATTGTTTTTACATTGTTTAATTAATTCTTTCTTTGTTTTTTTTATTGTTGTTTTACGGTTTACATTTTATTGCAGGCTGCCTAGTGACAACTTTCCCCAAATATAATACCATTCAAAATGTCGAGGTTAGTAAGTTTTTCTTTCTTTAAAGAAATTAATACTTTTATTCAGAAAGGGTGTATTCAATTTATAAAAAGTCACAGTAAATGTTACAAAAGATTTATATTTCAAATAAATCAGTTTCCATAAAAATATTAAGAAGCACAACTGTTTTCAACATTGATAATAAGAAATGTTTCTTGAGCAAATCAGCATATCAGAATGATTTCTGAAATATCATGTGACACTGAAACCTGCAGTAATGAAGGCTGCTGAAAATTCACCTTTGCCATCACAGGAATAAATTACATTTGAACATATACTGAAATAGAAAACTGTATTTCAGTGTATTTTATTGTATTTAATCAAATAAATGCAGTCTTTGTGAGAATAAGGAACTTCTTCAAAAACATTTCAAATATCTTACCAACCCCACACTTTGAATGATAGTCCATATTTATTTTATATTAATATTTATAACATTATCAGCTATAATGAATATATATAGCACATTACTAAGATACTAATTTAAAAAAACCTATATTTACCCTTCAATGCACAAAAGTGAACCCGTCCATGATGACTAGGCAATATACACCAAATAAGAACTTATGGATTTTAAACTCACCAAAATACATTCCTCTAAATCCATCTTCTCCAAATCATGACAATTCTAAAACAGAAGGCATAGCTTGTTTAGGAATCCTGTCACATCAGCGATGTCTCTCTAAATCCAATGTGTTTATGTTTTGTAATTTTGGGGTGTTTGTGTGATTACTCACTCTGGCAAGAACAGTAAAACCAGCATCAGTCACATGTGAGCAGCGAGCAGCCTCCAGGATCCTGAGGAAAACACATGCAATGTGAATGAATGACTCTGTGTGGGCATGTGTGCTTATCTGCGTACAGATGAAGAAAGCTTTACTTGAGCCGTTGGCAGTTGAGGCCGAGGGCAGTCAGAGAAGCATCTGTGATGTTGCTGCAGCCAGACACACAAACCATCTGCAGTTTGTGACAACCACGGCACAAACTCACAAAGCCGTCATCTGTGATTTGCTGCAAGATGGATAAAACAACAAATTAACATTGTGTATTTGTTTTTCACAAGCAATATTTAACAAAAGTATAGTAATAATTCAAAATCTTACTGTGCATGATTGCATGTTGATTGTCATGAGCTCTGGACAGTGCTTTTGAAGCTGCTTCAGTGCAGTATCATCAAGCTGAAAAGACACATTTAACAATTATTATGTCACATTATCAATGATTTCACTCAAAGTGTTTTGTGTGAGTGTGTGCTTGTATAGATGTATGTACCTGTGTGCAGCCTCTCAGAAACAGAGCTCTGACGCTTGTGCAGCCACGGCTGAGAGCCTCGATGCCATCACTCGTGATCTGATCACACCAGGACAGGTTCAGATTCTCCAACATCCGACAGCCCTCACTAGCAGGCAGAAAGAGCCAATACGAGGGTATGAAGCAAACAAAACGCTAAAAAATAACTTAAACACCACTACACCACCTAACAAACACAAAAAACCCAAAATAAAGTTATTTAAAAGAAAAATAAAGGAAACTTTTGAACCGCTAACCAGTAGAGTAAAAAACAATACACAATGAATTTTTTTTTTAAATATTGATTTATCAAATTATTAAAAAACAAAAATACATTTTTCTCCTTTTCCAGTTATAATAAACCCCTGTTATGAGGATCATTAAACCATTCAAAATTTGTTTCCAAAACTTATAATAATAAAAAACAAAATAATAATAAAATAAATATAAACATTATTATTTTCTTTTTAAAATGTGCTTTTTGCATTTCAAACCATACCTTGCGCTGTTAAGATGTGGGAATATAAGCAGCAATTATCTCAAATGTCTAACAATTAGTAAATAACTGGTCACTCCCAGAATTTCCTGTTTCACCAGCTCATACAGTATAATCTACTACAACTGTGGAAAAAAAATCATTAGAAGAAATGTGACAGAGGTGACAGACTTATAATCATTAGCAAAGTCACCCTCCTGACACAATGAAATTAAAACTAGGCTTTGATTTAACATTCCCCAATTAAGTTTTAAAGACTCCATAAAATCTCAAGTTTTTCACAGTTTTGCATTTTTTAGTCCATTAGCTTTGAGGTCACCAAGTGCTTAAAAATTGAGTCTTTCACTTCTGACAAAATTAAGCAATAATATTGTTGTCCTATTTTACACTCAAGGACATAAATTTTTTGTCCAATAATCATCATGATTCGTGCTAACCCAAACAGGACTTATGGTCATGATATTTAACATTATTTACAGAATCAAAACAAATAATCCAGCCTAAATTAGTCATTATAACTACCCCACCTTAAGGCCTTAAGTGCATGATTGGTGATGGACACGCAGGAGGTCAGGTCAAGGTGGCGAAGTTTGGAGCAAAACTTGCTAAGGCTGACGCAGGTGGAGTCTGTGATCTTGGTGCAGCCGTTGAGGTTTAGATGTTCAATGTTGCGACAGTTCTGAGCAAAGGTCCTGCCAAATCAAATGAAACCTCTTAGCTAACAATGTTAAACAGAAAAACTACACAATAAAAACCAGATACACATGGGCCAAAACAGCAACATATAATCATTATACCATCTCCTAACCAGCCACAATATGACACGTTTGTCACAATGAAAGCTAAACTGCTGCACAATCCAATCAGCTATTTGAAAGATATTTGATATATAATATGCAATTATATGGAAAGAGACCAATGATATGCATAGTGGGCGGGGCCACTATGAAATAGAAACCAATAAAAATCCATTAAAAAAATTATACAAAATGCCCTGTCAGTATTCACAAATCTCAGCCAGTTAGGACAAAAACTGATTCACTGAAATCACTTTCATAACTTGCTACTTTGACTTGCTTAAATGCAGCTGAATGCTATTTTATACTTTTGATTGGACAGTTTCACTAATTGCATGAACTGTGCAATCCTACAGTGCATGTTTTAATTAACAAAAAGTAATGCGGCTCACTTCATGGAGGCATCTCCCACACTGAGGCAGCCCCGAAGACTGAGCTGCCTCAAAAACCCCCCACATCGCTTCGAGATGTTCTCCACGACACGTCCCTAATAGAAAGACAGAGAGAGAGAGAGAGATCAGGCAGAGGATCAGGGATGACGTTACAGTCTATGGATTCAGCAGAAAGCCTACTGACCCAGTGTTAATCCCACACACATAACACCCACAGACAGACAATTTAAAGCACATAGCAACATATAACTGATGAAGTACTAAGACATACAAAGCAAAAGCCAATAACACACAAGACTGTATCTGCAATCACAAACCAAAACATTTACTTTACACATGCTTTTTCACCTCAATATCTGTCTGAAAGTTAAAGAGATCAATCTTCTGCCAGTTGCTTCCATCTAATGCAAGAACATTCCATGCCTGTTCATCCACAGAGAAAAGGAGGAAGCATTGTTAGAAAACTTAATCTTAATTCTAGACATTTTTGTTTCATTTTAACTAAACAAGCAGCTGAACATACCTTGGATACTTGGGCACACCTACACAATGTAACTACATCCAGGAAGGAGAAAATCCTGAAATAAAAACAGAGACTTTTGATTAATTGTTTATTTTTTGTTTATTATTCAGTTTTTTCCTTGCTACCCACTTCCTGTAATCCTTTGACAGTACATACAAAAGTATGTCAAGCCAATAAAGCAATTTGAATTTTGGAAATTAAAAAAAAAAATCAGATGGCCAGACCAATAGATAGATAGATAAATAGATAGATAGATAGATAGATATGCATACAAGATAGACACGCAGAAAGAACGACAGAACGATATATATAATGACAGACAGACAGACAGACAGAGATAGATAGATAGATAGATAGATAGATAGATGA
>NW_015632722.1:874241-876167 GCF_001515625.1 Sinocyclocheilus rhinocerous
ATAGATAGATAGATAGATAGATAGATAGATAGATGATCGATACAGAGACAGACATGAAGATAGATATTTACAAATTTTATTACAACGTAATCTGCCATCTATTGCAATAAGAGTCGTTAATTATGATGGGCTCACCGGAGCAGAAGCTCTTTGGGAAGTTTTTTGTTGATTAGGGCCTCATCACTGTTTGAGAACACCTGGACAATATGAAATGACACAGATGAATTACATAAAGCTCACACAGCACCAGCTACGCTCATGCACAATCAATATGCCCAAAGCTGGTTCAGACACGCCTCGGCCTGGTGCAACTTCACCCATAACACTTGCACAAGAAGGACAAATAGCATCAGCGAGTGTCTTTGATAACACTGCTGCTTTGTGACATTTTCTCAAGCCCTCGCATTCAGGGCACGTAAGCAAGCCAATCAGCTTGATCTAAACTCCAAGAACACCAGCCAACTCTAATGTTAAACGGATTCAGGCGCAGCGCCCGTTGCTGACACGGTCAGCTGGTGCCGTTGTGTTAGGACGGGATTACCCTTGACGAACAAAAGCCTAAATACGGCACGTAAAAATAGAGCTCTGCTCGGTCCAAAACACACACACACACACACACACACTACCCTTGCAGACACACGCGCGCGGGTACGCACACAGTCAGTCAATCAGTCACTCGCGCGCGCCCACCAACACAAACAGACGCTTAAAACACCCTGTCATCGCTCAGACAGCCTGTCACCGCCCGTTTTCGTTTCCTCGGGCAAACTATCGCGGTTCAACGACCACGTCCACAGTTCGCTCGATATGAGTTACCTCAAATCTGCCCTTGGTGATGCCGTTCATGTCTGTTGCAGTGTCAAAAATAAAGACAGTCCTCGGCAAGCGCTGCGCACAGCGACGTTTGCGCGTTTTGTCAACGCTGGCGATCAAACTATTGTGAGACAGACGCGCAGCTGTAACGTGTGGCCTGCGAGCCGTTCGTGTCTGCGCTGGTAACCGGAGAAATCCCGGGCTGGCCGCCGTCCGTGAACCATCACACAGCCAAAATAACAATAATAACATGGACGGAGCAGACTGCTGCTCTAACCTCACTTCCGCCTCCCGAGCTGCCTCTCTGACTACATTTCCGCTCGAGCGCAAATTCCTGCCTTAAGTGAGTGCTGCTTAATCTTTAAACGACGCCAATAAAATGCAAGAGGTGTCTGGCAAATAAGCTTAAAGAATAATCCTTTTTATTAGCACTGGAGTTAAGAACGCGCTCGTGCGCTCCAGGGGTTCAAAAGAGTGGCTGTCGTGACGTCACTTTTAAGGGAAAAACACGCGTGATGGGTTTGTTTTGGTAATGTTGTATGAGGTTGCATAGGTGTGCCGTGGTTAGGACGCAAATAGAAGTGTAGGGAAATGAAAAGCGACACTTTATTCATACAGAATAAAATGTATTCATACAGAATTAAATGTCATCGACAATATTTTGGCACAATGTATCTGTTAGCAGAGCAGATGTGCATTGAGAAAATATGCTTATGTGAAAATATGGATACTGTCAAAATTCTATTCAATTTAGTTTCGAAGCATCTAACAAACACACACAAGTAAAACATTTCCACATTTTACTGCATTTACGTATTTGTTATTTCATTTAAATGTCCCAGATGTTAAACTGCCTGAAACCAATTAGCTGAGACTGTTAAATACAGCTTTATAGTCGATTGATAGTTGAATAGTCATAAAATGATTGCTGTCTGTTTACACAAGTTTGTCTGTCTTCAGCAATATCATGATGACGTGCAAAAAATGTACTATGTACTTTGAAAGTCTAAATTGAATAGCAAAAACAATGTTTTATTTTATCTAGGAAATGCTACTAAATTTCAGTAAGGTACAACATCTAAATATATATATATATATATATATATATATATA
>NW_015632722.1:876210-884082 GCF_001515625.1 Sinocyclocheilus rhinocerous
CCCTGCAAAATCAGACAGTCTGAATGTTATAAAATGCTGATTTCTGTTTATGAATAGGCACTAAATGTGATTTTGCACTGCAGTATTTCTGGTCAACAGCAGAGGGCGAAAGAGAGCCGCATTGCAGGTGATTTTTGACCTTTCATGATTTTAAGTCTGTGAATGGCGCTTGAATATTTTCTGGTTAGTTATTAGTCAGCTATTGGCTAGTCTTTATATATTTCCCGGCTAGTCGTTATACAGCATCACAACATGATGTGTTTAATAGGACTATTTAATATAAGGTACTTCACAGCAAGAGATGCAGTTTGTCCCTAATGTGTAGATGTTGGTGCTAAAACCTCTTTATTTTTGCTTCAGTTTGAGGCTGGAAAAGACTACAGAACTAAGGTGTTTGTTTGGTCTTTAAAATGGAAGAAGTTTAACACCACTGTTACTCTTCCTAGGAGTGATATCAACAAAAATCACTCAAAGAGCAAGATTCCAGAAGGTTCCAAAGAACCCCAGAGTAATATCAGCATCTGCAGGCCTCGCAGCATCTTGGCTAAGGTTGTCCTGGAGTCCACCATCAGGGACTGAACAAGAATGGTGTGCATGGCAGGACAACAAGATGGTAGCCAAGAACATTTTGCCAAAGACTGTGTGAATGAGCCAGAAGACTATGAAAAGAATGTTTTTTGTCAACAAATGAATGTCAGAAATAAAACGGATTGATATAAAGAAGTGTTAAATATGACCCAAAAAAAAGACACCGCTAACGGGATATTCTCAGAAGCAACGTTCTCTTTCAAGTTAAGATCAAACATTATTCCAGGAACATTAAAAGAATGTTCATTCAAAGTTATCTGGTCTTTAATAACGTTCTCAAAACGTTAGCACAAAAATTTTATTTGTACATCATTAATAGAATGTTTCTTCTGAAACATTTTAATTGGATGTTTGTCTAACATTTTTTTAAATGTTACTACGGGTTTCAAAACGTTCAAAGAACATTCAAAAATAACATTCCCATAATGTTTGCAAAGTGATAAAAATGGAACATTCCCTTAATGTTTTTGCTAACTTTCCCATAAATGAGAAAAGTTTTTAAAAAAGCTTGTTGTTTTGAATTTTCTGAGAACATTCAGAAATAATTTTCATAACTTAATAGGAACATTATAAAAGCATTCTTAGAACATCTTTTTGTTAGTCTGTCAGCTGTATATTAGTGGCTTTGTTCCTCTGGACCAGGACGTCTTGCTTTCATTGATGAAATTATGATCATTTTGCTTAAATAAATGAAAAAAAAAATGCAACGTTTTCCTGTTTTGTTTAACTTTTGGTGAAGAACTGATCTCAGTGTTGTTCAAATTTATGCAGGTTCACAAATGTTCTAGCACTACTCTATGTGCCGGCTTAAAGCTGTAATTGTTTGGCTAATACCTTGACTAAATAATAAGGTAAGGAATTTTGGATCACACATAGCTCAGTTATTGAAGTAAATAACATCAGAAGCTGTTCAGACACACTCAGTCTGCGCTGGCCACAATCCTGCCACTTACTCACTAAAAAACAAACATACTTGCTAATTCACACTCACTATCTCTTTCTCCAGCACAGAGGTACACATAAAAGCCTTTACAATTGAATGAATGTGAGTGGGAGTGTGTGTTTGTGGGTGGTTGCGGTGGGCTAAGACACCCATTATGCTTTCGCGTCACATATAGTGTCCAACAGCGCCCATATTGGGCAGCTTCATCAAAGTTACTGTGTCCTGAGGTTGGCCCCAAGAATTTGGGACACAGACACAGTTGGTTTTGTCCTGCTCGTTCTGAACTGACATGCAGCCAGGCGCGCTATGGTGACAAGAAGACTCACCAAAATTTAGGGTCCGGTCCTAAAAAAGAAAAAACACATTACACGGTGGCAAACTTTCCTCTGTGCCAGGGAACCTCTGAACCGGACTCCCCACGGCACTGGAACAATCCCAGTGCTTAGAGTCTCTGTTCTCATGTGGCACTGCACAGGTTCTGAGTCATGACGTATTTACTGACAAAGCCGTGCGAGTTTTCGCACGAGCGCACCAGCAGCTCGGTAATGTACTTCTTGGTCAGATAAACCTCCCCTTGCACCTCTGTCACTGCGTCTATTCGTTCTTTTCTCTCGGCTATTGGAATCATCGGACCTGTCCGTTTGGAGAGCGCAATTCAATTGGGATTTTTCACCTTTCCTGACAGATTTGGAAAAGTTTTACCTCCGTTTTTTCCAGAAGCACTGTTTCATCATGGGGCGAGCCTGTCACCGAGAGCTCGCGCTCCTGCCGCTGCTGGGATACTTGGCTTGCCTGACGCGCGCGGACGGTGGGTTTCTCTTGATGATCTGGGTGCGGTCATTTGTTTCACGCGCCTCTGCAATACGTGTTTATGCGAGGTGATGAATGGACGCGTGCTTGTGTCCAGCTTCCAAGATATTAGAGAGTTGTGTGAATGTCATATTTGTTCTTGGTGGTGTGTGTGTGTGTGTGTATATAAATGCATGGGTCAGTGACCCATCTTTGTTTGTTCTATTAAGTTATTTAAAAGCACTTATAAAATCAGCTTATACAGACTGACTTGAATAAATTCAAGTTTTAATGATTTTATAATGCAACTAAAAAAAAAGTCTAGGTGGAGCCTGGAAGCTCATTCAAAGATTGAAATTCTTGAGGAAAAAAGATAAATGTTACTATTTATCAAATTTTTTTTTTTTTTGGAAAATATTAATATTTAAAATAATTTTGTCAGCGTCAGTACGATTTTTGAGAAAAATCACATATTCTCACCTTTTTAATGAACTATTTATTTCAAGTCAAATGAAAGAAAACATATTCATGACTGATATTAGTAAAAAAAAAAAAAAAGGTCTACATGTTTTTGGTTTGGTGTTGTAGGCTAGACTTTTTTTCCTTTTAAGATTTTTCTATTATATACAGTAATCCAAACACAAAATAAAGCATCTATCCTGTTTTGTCCCATAGTTTTAGAGTCTAAGAGGCTCTTAGTATTGTTTGTTGAAATATATTAAAGTACATTTGACTGACCTTTCTCACACATTTATGTTTGCTGTCATACATTCCTTTTTAGTTGTTTGTAGAGTTAAAATCCGTTAACTAAAGATCTAATTCATCCGCCACAAACCCCTAATATCTTCACATCAGCATAACAGACTCATCAATATGACACTAATGAATTTGTAACAAACGATTGATAGATGACGGGTTGTTTGTGGTGGGTCAGCTTGATTAGTCAGACTTCTGAACATGACTCAGTCTTGGATACCTCACTGACACCAACCTGCTAACTTTATCTGTTCCAATTCAGATTGTTCCCAAATGATGATGTTAACTCATGTGTATTTTCTAGACATGGAGTTATGAGACATTATTGTATTATGAGCAAAAAAAAATTGTTTGGTGATATGCTCACTTAACCTCGGTTTAATATTTATCTAAAATTAGCTCAATTTCAGATGGTTTAAAATAGCAGCTATTTTAATTCCTCTGTGTGAGACTGGGACAAACGAATGATGTACGGTAATTAAGACGCTGCCTTATGGAAGTGGGGCTTGTGATAAAAATGGATTTATGTTTGTACAATCTTACATTTTATTTATTAATTTTTTTGTAACAATGCCAAAGAAGAAACATTTTGGGTTCCTTCAAGAACCTTTCAGTAAACAGTTCTTAAAATAACAATTTTACTTAGTGTGAAGAGCTTCTTAATAATCTAAAGAACCTTTTTTAATATAATCAGCTTTATGTGCAATGGAAAAGTTCCATGGATGCCGATAAAGAACCTTTATTTTTATGTTTATTGTATGTGGATTGTATTTGTATTTATTGTACATCTCTGTTTCTTTAACCCTCATTTGTTATAGCTTTACACCTTCACTCTGCCCAAAACACTGCTAAATACACTTTATATAGTAACTGACTTTATTCAGGGTATCCTGCCCTTTAAAATGGCCTTTTGACATACAAAGCTCTTTGGTGCTGTAATTCATACCATTCATACCACCTGTACATATCAACTTGCTGTGGTTATATCCATGCATTCTCCTAATTTCTTGATGTCCTTCTCATTTCCCCTGTTTGAGGTAATGTTTTCTCACTAATGTAATGTAAAATGTGCATTCTAGCAGTAACACTCTATTTAAGCTGGTTTATTTTTACCAGTCTCTCCATTAGGACGTGTGTTCTTACTGGAGTTGGAGAGGTTTTCAAAAGGTGTACAGGAAAAAGGGTTCGAGGCAGCAACACATGCCTGTATGGCTCAAGGGGCCCGGGTGGCATCCAGGGCTGACCTGCATCATGCAGTGTTGGAATGTGCCTTCTCAGCCTGCTCACGTGGTTGGCTCTCCGGACCGAGCATTGGGTAAGAACATTAATTACCTGAAGAACAGATGCTGTCAATCAACGTGTTGATTTGTTGAACGGGCATTTTTTGAGCCACAATAATGAGATAGCTTGCTTGCGTATATCTGTGTTTTTCTGTGTGATTGCAAGACAGAGAGAATCCTACCTGTGAATTCATCCAGAACATTCCTATTTACACCTCAGGGCCTGAGAGAAATGGACCTGAGCTGCTGTGAGGGAACACATCAGCACCTTCCATGTGTTCATTTTCTGTGCTGCTCCATTGCTGAGGTGTATTACTTTACCACTGAGCACAAATCCCAAAATAATTATCACATCGAAAATGTGGTGCATATGTATTTCATTTTCAAATGAAATACATATAGAGTGGGTCCAAAAAGTATACTAAAGAAATACATAAAATATAAATTGCATCACCTTAGATAACAAAATATCAAACCAAATGGCATCTGAAAACAGAATATTTTATTTTTATATAGTAAGAAATAATATATATTATAATAATATTTACTGCATAAAATATAGTATATTACATTTTATTATATATTATTGTAATATACATTATAATGTACAATTTGGTATATATATATATATATGTATACTGTATATATATACATATATATATATATATACACACACATATGTTCAAAGTTTGGGTCAGTAAGATTTTTCATATATTTGAAAGAAGTATTTTGTGTTCATCAAGGCTGCATATATGCATTATTTAAAATACAGTAAAACAGTAAAACAGTAATTTTGTAAAATATTATTACAATTTAAATACTTTTAGAATATTAGAATATTTTCAAATGTAATTTTTTCCTGTGATGGCAAAGTTTAATTTTCAGCATCGTTACCCCAGTCTTCAGTGTTACATATGATCCTTCAGAAATCATTCTAATATGATGATTTGCTGATCAACAATAGTGGTGCTTAATTCCTTATTATACACGTTTTTTCAGGTTTTTTGTGAGACATTTCAAAAGAACAGCATTTGTTTGAAATAGATATTTTGTCTTTACTGTCACGCATCAGTTTAATACATCCTTGCTTAGTAATTAGTAAGTATTACTGAACTTAAAATTTTGAACAATAATACATATTTACTTACAAGAAAAAAAGGCAATGGGGTAAGAGAAATAAGCTTAATTCAAGATATATTGTTTGTTCTAAGCTTCCAATAGGTCTGGACTACAAAATTCAAAGCATTCTGTTGTTATCATGTATACATTTGTGAATGTCTGAAGCCTTTGTTGCAAATCACTCGCATCTGCAAGTTTTGCCAAAAGGAGTGGCCTTCCCTTCAGAACAACCTATAGATTACACATGGATTTCTCGGACATGACACATAAATGACATACATGTGAAAATCTACCTCAGTGCAGCTGAGGTTTAATCACTAAACTTTGACACAGGGTGGTTCCTAGTAACTTAACACTGTCTCAGGAGAGTTTGGTAAGGACTCAAGCAGTCTGGTTGTGGTTTGAGCCCCCCTCTGCACCCACTCTGACATACCCACATGCATAATTCTGATTAAGACCTCACAGCTGAGTGCTAAAAGGTGAGGTATACTTCCCTCGCAAACATTTAGAGGAATGTCACTAAAAGTATTGGGACAAAACAGACAGACATTCTTGGTTGTAGATATGCACGGTATATTCAGCAACCTTGAATGACATCTTGAAGTCAAGTTTTAAATAATTGATAGTACTGTTTGAAATAATTGTAAAGTTATTATAAATGCAAACGTCACATTCTATAATAATGCAGCACATCGCTATGTTGCTTGGCAACTGCGAACATCCTACAGTTAAAAAAATTAACAATATCACTTGGTTCAAAAGCTATTTATTCTGGTGATTATTAATACATCTAATTGTAATAACAACTGTTTGTTGAAAACTGGTGTATTTATTGATTCAATGTTTCTAATTGTTGATTAACTGTTGATCACTATTATATGGTTTTTAGGCACTCTGTTTTTCATTGTCTACAAACAACACTTTTACCTATGGTAAAATCACTGTAATGCAGGGGTTTTCCAGATTTTTGATGCCAAGGACCCCAAATATTATGAGTTTCTTGTGGCTTATTGCATATTTGAATCACTCTCGCATTTTTGTTCTAACAGACACACAATCAAAGAGTGGTACTGGCCGACACAAGCTTTAAAAACATACACACGCACGACAGAAAACAGACCTGTGATGTAAATTTATACAAACACTGGAGACATTAGCAATGTGAGGAAGATATATTGCATAAAGTGTGTGTGTGTGTGTTGAAATAATACATGAGCTGCCTATGTAAGCAGAATTTAAGAGTGACATCAAGTCTGTTGCCTTAATAAAGGAGAAGACAAAAAATTGAGAAAGAATTCCTCTAATTTACTTCCAACTTGCTGTCATGTGATTTCAGGACTACAGTGTGCAGCGGCGCCCCGGGGAGTTTGAGGCCAGTTGATGTGCAGTTGGAGAATTTAACCGCGGACACCGAGAGACTGGGCGTGTTCTGTGTGAAAGAGAGCGGTCAGTTTTAAATCACTGGAACAAAGAAACTGGAGAAGGGGACTGTGTTTTTTCACTTATGAGGGATCATGAGGGACTATTTCAGATACTTTAGCCTGTTTCATACCGCATGTGAAAGCAGAAGAGCAAAAGCATGTGTGTGAGTAGAGTTTCAACGCCAACACAGGAGTTTTCAAACCATTTATGTCAAGGACCCCCAAATATGATGATCTTCTTATGAGAGACTCCTGTCATACAAAATAAAAGTAGCTATGTATTTTCAAGTGTAAAGAAATTTTTTAGTGTGAATATAAAACAATTTTTGTTCTCACGTTTTCTCAAAGTAAAAACAAAACAAACAATTCTGACTTAATCCAGACCATTTAAAGGAACACTCCACTATTTTTGAAAATAGGCTCATTTTCCAACTCCCCTAGAGTTAAACAGTTGAGTTTTACCGTTTTCGAATCCATTCAGCCGATCTCCGGGTCTGGAGGTAGCACTTTTAGCTGCAGCTTAGCATAGATCATTGAATCTGATTAGACCATTAGCATCTCGCTCAAAAATGACCAAAGAGTTTTGATATTTTTCCTATTTAAAACTTGACTCTTCTGTAGTTACATCGTGTACTAAGACCGACGGAAAATGAAATGTTGCGATTTTCTAGGCCGATATGGCTAGGAAATATACTCCCATTCCGGCGTAATAATCAAGGAACTTTGGGTGCATGGGTGCAGCAGGCGCAATGATATTACGCAGCGCCTGAAAATAGTCCCCAGCTATTATTACGCCGGAATGAGAGTATAGTTCCTAGCCATATCGGCCTAGAAAATTGCAACTTTTCATTTTCCGTCGGTCTTAGTACACGATGTAACTACAGAAGAGCCAAGTTTTAAGTAGGAAAAATATCGAAACTCTTAGGTCATTTTTGAGCGGGATGCTAACGGTCTAATCAGATTCAATAATCTATGC
>NW_015632722.1:885634-906589 GCF_001515625.1 Sinocyclocheilus rhinocerous
ATTCGAAAACGGTAAAACTCAACTGTTTAACTCTAGGGGAGTTGGAAAATGAGCCTATTTTCAAAAACAGTGGAGTGTTCCTTGAAGGAGTTTATGGCTAGTTTGGGATTTGGAGTAATTGCCGTGCTTCTCGTAAATTCATGTAGATTATATTTCACTACCATCAGGTTGGTAAAGATTCTCACCAGCCAAACATCCTATAACTATGATATCATTTATGACTGGATTATAAAAGGATTTTTCATTATATTACCCCAGAAATTACTTTTCTTTTCTGTAGCTATCTGCAGTTGCAGAAATGCTGTCACAATGTGAGCAAGTGTGCAGTGTGAAACAGACTTTACATGTAATTTATCCTTTTCACTTTATGCACTTTTTCTTTTATAATTTATGACAAACTCTTCTCCTTCATGACTGAACTTGTTCCACTTCCCTTTCATCCACCAGATGATCCATGTGGGCAGCCACCGTCATTCCCACACTCACATCTGCAGGGGAAAACTGGGCTTGACCTAGGGGATGAACTTCTGTATGCCTGTGACCCAGGATACAAACTGCCCAATGGAGATAAGGCCTTCAGCCTGCTTTGCGACAGTTGTGGAGAATGGTACAGCCTGGTGCAGCATTGCGTCAAAGGTGAGCTGCGAACACAATGATGAGATTTAAAAACCAAAAGAGCCATGCCGAATATGAGACAGAGGTTCCAAGATACTCAATTCTTGAGGTTCAAAGGGTTTATTTGACTTTTGGGTGTAGCTGTGTAGTCCTCAATATGTTTTATATGTTGCAGATGATCCTGAAGGCCACATCGACTATGAAGATAAGTTCACAGATGGCCATCTCCTTGAGAATCCGAGGGAGGAGCATCATATTTCTTTGAATCCAGGAGGAACACAGTCCACTGATCATGAAGTAGAAGAATCCTCTCCTGAGCCTGAGCGGAGAGTCATGTCTGAGGAGGAGAAAGAGAATGATGAAGATTCAACAGTATCAGTAACTGAACCTCCAGTGTCTCAACTCAGTCAGAAGCACATGTTCTGGTTCCCTTCAGAGGCCTTCCAGGAAGAGAAGGAGCAGCCGGGTATCACCACTGATTCCTCCTCTATTAAAAGCCCCAATGAAGACGAGAGCCACATGATGGTCAAAACAACCTACAGCCAATCTAGTCCTGACATGATCACAGAGGAAAGTGACTATCTGACCGATCCTCCCACCAGTGAACCTGCCAGTCCCAGTGTCGGCGGCACGGACGAGTCTTGGCTAGATGGATACCCTGTTACTCAGGATGAAGATAAAGCTGGAGGTGAGTCGACGGGGGAGGCGGGGCCAGAACAAGATGCGGGGTCGGAAACAGAGACCTTGACTGGCCACTCAGAAGTAGAGGTGTTTGAGGATGTAACCAAAAACCCTGTGGAAGCAAAGACGGGGGGTTTGATTGACAACCCTGAAGAGGAAGAAGATGGAGAAATGAAAAAGGACAAGAACCACAGGAAAGGAGACGAGGAAGAGCTTGGTAAAGGGACAAACAGACTTGAAAAGGGAGAGTCTGTTGTAACACCTTATAAGAAAACAACTGAAGGGCTTTCAGAAGATGAAATGGGGAAAGAAACGTACACACCAGAGGAAACAGATTCTGATGGATCCAAAACATTGGGGTTTGATGGTCTTACTGATAGTCCAAATGGTGTGGAGGTGAAGCCCACCACCTCCATTACTCAGATCACACCCAGTCCAGATGATATTGCTGTACACAAGTGGCCCATGCCATACACACCAGCTTCTGCTCCTGAAAATGTGAGTGCCAGTCAAGGTGGGTTGGGTCCTGAGAAAACATCCACACCTTCTGGGATGGTACATTTGGATGGTACACCTGATTATATCTCCAGCATGCCCACTCCTGTCATTAAGGATCCATGGGAAACCATTGATGACCACTTCCTGGAGCACATCCCTGTTCATGTCCCAACTGAAACGCCTGAAAATCGGAGTGTGATGGAACGTGGTGGAGATCACAGCCTGGATCAACAGGACCAAGCTGGAGAGGGTGCTTGTGCAGAAGACCCCTGTCACGGTTCAGGCCGCGGGCCCATGATCGCAGCCATTATCATTGGCATCGTAGCAGCAGTAATGGGTGTGGTCTTGGGGGTGTGGTGTTATAAAAAGAGGCAACAAAAGAGCTCGCACTACCAGCTTAATGGAACTAACAGGCAAACACAGTGTATTGAATTACAACAGACTGTGTGAGAGTCATACAGATCCTCATAAAACCCACAGCTTACATGAGCATCCACACAAAGCCGTTCATGTGTGAACGTTACAGTCTATGTCCACCGGGGCTCAAAAAAGTGAATTTGAAATCTATCTATCTATCTATCTATCTATCTATCTACACAGCAAAATTCCCAGAGTTTAATCATCTCTGCTCAGAGTACATATTGTCCCAATCTACAGAGTGTTAAAGTAACACTGAAGCAGAGTTAAAGTTAATGGGATAATTAAGCAATTAATTAATTGATGAGTGAGCATTATTAAAGAAAACCCGCTGTTAACAATGTTGAAGATGAACAACTACTGCTCAGGCTTTTAGATATGAAAACATCACATAATCCTCAACAGTGGTAACTCTGCTTCAGTGTTACTTTAACACTCTGTAGATTGGGACAATATGTACTCTGAGCAGAGTTGATTTAACTCTGGGGATTTTGCTGTGTATCTGTCTATCTATCTATCTATCTGTCTATCTGTCTATCTGTCTGTCTGTCTGTCTATCTGTCTATCTATCTATCTTCTAATTTTCTAGTAAAACTACAGTTATATGAAATTTAGTTCACCTAAATTTGCCTAAATTTCAAGAATTGCATTGCATTAAAAAAAATTCTTAATTCAGTTCTGAATGCCACACAACCCTGACTTTCACAAGGAGTATGTCTGTGTTCAACACTCCTTATTTAGGTAGTATTTCTGTTTTACCATGTTTTCTATTTCTTTATATTTTCATTGTATTGTGGATAATTGTTGTATCATGAATCAGATGTCTTCTCTTGCTTTGGACGGACTGCATTGGACTGCGGGTCGGTGCATGTGTGTACATGGTGCCCGTCTGTCCTTGTTAACAGATTTGTATGTGTTTATAGTTTTGTCCATTATGAGTGAGCGTGAGTGAAAGAATCATTGTGACTTTAGCCTATTTTGGTTTTGAAAGAGAGCAGTCAGTTAAAAGAGAGTGTGGTTGAACTCAGTATTCTCTGTGTGCTATTGAAAGTTTCCAGCTTGCAGACAGGTGAGACATTCTGGTCAGAGGAACTGAGGGTGAATTCTGATTGGCTTTCAGATCATACAGACCTAGAGTAGGTAGAAAAATAGCTTTCATCCCTAAATTTAGAATACAATGAGCATTTGTTCATTTCAAACCTTTTTCCTATAAATAAGTGAGTTTCTTGGGGTTGAACTCAGGACTCAGAAAGATTCACACTCACAGACAGGTGAGACATTCTTCTCAGAGGAACTGAGGGTGGATTCTGATTGGCTTTCAACACGTTTACAGTTTGTTGAGTTTCAGTTTCTTTAAAATATATGTAGTACTATAAAAGTTATATCATAGCAGACTATTTTCTACATATATTTTCCCAAATATCTCATTGATGTTCAGTGCAAATTTTTTGGCCGTGTTTTGTACAAGATATTCAGTCGACTTCAGTGACGTTTATGAGGCATATTTATATCATGTGTATTATAAATGTAAAAAAATTAGAACTAGTGAATTAAAACAAAACAAACACAAATCAGTTATGTCTAAATCGCTTTTTATTTCAATTGTCATACTGAGGTCAAACATATATAGCATAGTTTGCTATTTTTAGATAATATTAATAATAGGTAATGAAGTGTAGTAAAGCGATTTATTTCTAGGTGTTGTTAGAGCAAATGTAGCATTTTTTACATTGTTTGATTTAATTATAAATAAAGAAAAGTGGAGTAAAACTTCATGAATTTTGCAGGGTCATTTGTAAGTATCCATTAATGATCGGCTGACAGTATTAACATTATCTAACTGTTTGGGTATTTTTGGTTGTTGGTTGTTGCTCTTGTATTTTAATATGTTTTCCAGCCCTGACATCTCTATTTAGTAGAGAAGCTAGTACAGTCTTATTTACATTAGCCATTTAGTGGACGCTTTTATCCAAAGATAATTACAAAAGTGATTTATCATACAAGAGCCAAAAACACTTGCATTTACTTACAAAAAAAAAGCAATTTTCCAGTCTTAACGCAAAGAATGTAAAAAAAAAAAAAAAGCTAAATTTTAGATCAGGAAATAATTTCCAGTTGGCTGCTGTAGATATATTTAAATCTACAGTGCTAAACACATGAACTGCTTACCATAAAATTAGTCATTTACTATTTGTGGGGTAAACCATTGGCCATTGGAACCATTTTATTTGCTCTGATCTCTTCTGATGATTATATTCTGAACTGTAAAGTGTTTTTATTGTGATAAGGAACTGTGAGATTTCATGCTCTTTGTTAATTTCAATTCCATTTTAAGATAAAACTGCTTGGTAATATCAACATTACACTGTAACAATGTCGGTTAGATGTGACATGAGGGTATCTGACTAAACATAGCTGTGGAATACTAATGAACCAATAAATTACTTTGGGGGGAAAATATCCGCTTTAGTCTTCCTTGGTGTCAACATTGCTGTGAGAGCTTAAATAGGCTTAAAAAAACATTTCCTTCCTAAAATAAGACTGCAAACATTTGTGTGTAAGAGCAGCAGGGCCAAGCCTGATATCACAAAAGAGGGACATGGTTTCTGTCTATACTGTCGTTTTTACCACAAAACAAAGATGAAACACTCAGAAACACTCCTGCATACAAATACTCACACAGCGAGAGAACAGAGACTTATTTAAATGTGTTTGAACATGGAGTATCTGTGCAGTTTATCACACCATAGTAGGAAAAACCCACAGAGAAAAGGAAAGAAGGAGTGGGGGATGAGGAACGAGAGATGTGGAGGGAGTTTGAATTAAAAAATGACCGTCCAAATGCACTCTTAAAATTCAAGTGTTTTGCTTAAGGTCCAGTGTTTAGTCTTTTGCTATTATATTTAGTCTGAAGGTTTACTGCTTTTAGGGGCAGGAAATTCTGGTTCAGCCTTTGAAAATAGACAAGTTTGTTTGATTTCTTCTATGCAGCACCATTTTACACATATTTTGAATAATAGCCAAGTGAACATTTGTGAAGTTATCAACAACATATTAGTACTAACATTTGGTCCAAACAGATTATGTGAGGCTTGGCATAACCAAAAAACTGCTAAGCTCAAGATCTTAAAGTAAGTCAGTTCTTCTGAAATGCCCAAAACACAAATTCTCCACCAGAAGGAGGATTGTACAAAGACAGTGTAACACTTTAAGTAACAAAATATGAATTAAAACAACACAGATGTAGAAAATGACTGATAAATCAACCAGTATTTCACAGCACAAAAGTGGCGAGTTTTCATCCACATTATTTATTACAATAGCATCTGCATCTGTAACAATCAGCCAAAAAATACATTTTCAGTGTTTAACCAGTTCTTGCGGCTCAAGTCTACCTGGATATCATCATGGTATCCCTTCTGGATTGCTATTTGGATTTTATTTAATGTAGAAAAGCAACCTTTAATAAAACAAAAACACACATTGTTTTCTCTAAGATACAGTAAGTTGACAGTTTGATTCAGATTTATAATATTTTGGCTTGTGGTGCATGTGCAAAACCTGTATTTACATGTGTAAATATAAGTACATATTTTAGTACAGATGTGTACAGTAAAAAGATATCAACACTTCCAACCACCAACCCCAAAATAAATACAAGAACAAAAATTGTACAGGAATGAGAATACCTTTATGGTCTTTTTCACAATGTTTTTATTTCAGTGCAAATAAAATCGTTTATTCATCCTCAGCATTAAGATATTCATCAAGAAACTCTAAGACTTCCCCCTGAAAGAGAAAATAGTTGGAGGAAGAGTTAGAGAGAATGGTGTTTTATTTTATTTTAATTTAATCTGCTTCTTATTCTGCAATCATTGCATCGGGGTTATTATAGTTAACTAAAACTAAAACCATAAATTGTTAATAAATAAATAAATAAAACGTTGACTCAAATAAAATAAAATGTTTTTAAAAGATTAAACTTATTTTATTTCAGCTAGTTGCCAAAGCAAAATTTCTCATTTTCATTTAGTTTAACTTGAAAAAATCTTGCAAAATACTGAAAAAATAAAAACAAATAAAATCTCGATACAAAAATAGCACAGCACTGTAATTAAATAATCATATGAAAACTTCCATTTATCAGCCACTAGAGGGCGGTGTGAATCAGTAAACGGCTCAGAGTGAATCAGTAAGCATAGTGCTCACCCAAGTGGCCAAACAAGCGGTCAGCACTACTCCGAATAGTTGTAAAACAGCTACATGTTTGTGAATATTCAACAAGCATTCAAATAACCCACGCACCAACTCTCAGCTCTCACCTCATCATCTGGCAGAAACTTCTGTTTGGCAAATTCTAGCATCTGCAGCTGTAGCGCCGTTTGATTGTAGTACCGTACTGCTTCCTGTCATGTGAGAATGCATTATGAGTACAACATCGAACATCTAAAAGAAAATAAATGTGTTTATTCATTATTTACCATGATGTGAGACACCTACCGCTCTAGGGATGAAATCCTCATCAGTGAGGCCAAATTTTTCTCTATGGTACCGATAATAATCCACATTATTCTTCATCACCTCATCACTGGGATCAAAGAGCATGTAGCTGGCCACACACGGTACAGCGTTCTTCAGATCATTCACTGAATGAGAATGAAGGAGAGAAACTTTTGAATGGAAGTGTATGTTTCATATGTCAGTTTTTCACATTCATGGTTCACACAAGTAGTTTAAACAGAGAACTTTCTTGACTTACATTTATAATAAGCAAACTGGAGGTAGTGGTACATGGTTGCCACAAATTTCTCAACAACAAATCCACCTACAACCGGCGTGAGCTCGCTCTCACAGTGAACCTTCCTCTCCAGAACCTCTGCGTAATGATCTAAAGACAGAGAAACAGACATGTTGTTATGTTTCAGCTAAAGTTACAAAGGATCTCAAGGGCAGACATGACAAGAGCAGCAGGTATATGCCAACCTGCAATGGACGGGTAAAAGTCTTTGAAGTCTTTGATCTGTCTGGATCCCTCTGATGCAGCGATGCACTCATCATACACCTTGAAAAAGTCTCTCAGTGCCAACTCCATATCTGACACTGACGTTCTGAAGTTATCGCCATTGTACGCCCGCACGGCCCGAATGAACAATGTCTGAATAAGAAAAACCCACATTAAGCATATGTAACTGTAAACTACAACACTGTTTATTACATTCAACAGACGTATTACAGTTGCATACGTTACCTGAGCTTGCATTGCATAAATGTAGACATATATTATTATAGATTAATATTATATATGCAATACCTTTTAAAAATTTGGAGTCTTGAGATTTTTTATGTTTTTAAAAAGAAGTCTCTTTTGCTCGCCAAGGCTGCATTCATCTGATCAAAATTACAGTAAATAAGTAATATTGTGAAATTTTTAAAATGTAAAATACCTGTTTCTAATTTAATATATTTTTTTAATGTAATTTATTTCTGTGATGACAAAGCTTCAGTATCACATCCTTCAGAAATCATTCTTATACAGTATGTTGATTTGGTGGTCAAGAAATATTTCTGATTATAATCAGTGTTGAAAACAGTTGTGCTGCATAATTTTTTTTTTTACTTTGACGAAGAATAGTTCAAAAGAACAGCATTTATTTGAAACAGAAATATGTTGTACAACTATAAATGTATTTTGATCAATTTAATGCATCCTTGCTGATTAAAAGTATTAATTAATCCCACTGTCCCCAAACTTACTGTTATGTGTATTTCTGCATATAATTTAATAAACATTTGTCATTGTAAGTAATATTATCAGCATATCTGAAAGAAAAATGTCATTTGAAAACTAACATGAATTTCAGGATTTCTTAGTATTTAGTTTGACCCCCATCTGCTTTAATGGCAGCAGCTCTCAAGCTGCATTAACAAGAGGATTAAAATGAGGATTTGATTTCCTCTTATTCAGTGTTTAGTGTGTGGGGTCTCACCTCATATGACTTGGTCTCCAGGTCTTTCATATGTTCATCAGCTCCAGGTAAACTCTTGTAATAGTTCATGTTCCTCTGCATCATCTCATCATCAGGATGCTTCAGAAGAAATGTGTATGCTGCAGATACAGCTTTGGCCAAATGATCACTCTGGAATAATTTATAATAATCCATTTTGTCAGATATTTCCAAACCAAAACTCTACACATAAAAATATTCAAACAAATCATGGTACTACAATGGTAAAACCACTGATTTTTAGTATGTTATTCTCTGAAGTAGGCCTTCTTTAGAATACCATGCAGTGCATGCACTTTAAAATGTACCATGGTACATGAATAAGGTAAACATTCAGTACCATGGTATTATTACTATGTTATACCGTCTACATTTCAAAAAGTATTAAAATGCAATGTAAATTTCATGTTTTTGACATGGTATTGTGGCAATACCATGAAGCATTTTCCACATGTACTTTGTTGCGTTAGGATGGCTATTTGTCGAGTTTTGTGTTAAAACAAGCCAGGTGAGACGAACGTAATGACATGCAGCTTTATTGTTCCAGCCTCTCTTCTCCAATAGGGGGCAGTAGTTAACCATATCACCACATACTTGCACATTTAATTGCACATTATGTACTTTGAAATGCCATGTATTTTGATATATGGGTACATGGTTCAGTACCATATTACCATCTAATACAATCTACACAACAAAAAAAATCAACCATCGTACTCCATTGTTTTTCACTGTGAACCTTCTGAAGTCCTATAATCTATTACCATGTTACAGTATTGCACAACACTCATTTACCTTTAAACTTGCTTTATAAATAACTTTAGAGGCAATGAGTGAAAGTTAATGTTTAGTAGTGGACTCACTTTAAAGTAAGCAAACTGCAGGTACTTGTAGGGCTCCCGTTTCTCAAACTCCTCGATGGTTTCACGGCTGGGAAGCGTCTGTCTGAAGGCAGGTAAGCCCTGCTTGCATCGCTTCAGACACTGAGCTCGCTTCATCACGTTACCGAAGGCGTGCAGCTCGGGGAAGTCTCTGAAGCGCGTCTCGTCGTCGAGGCGCACCGTGCTGCAGTTGAGGTTACAGAAGGCCTCGCTGTCCCTGAGCAGCCGGTACAGCCGGAGACTCATCTCCAGAAACTCCACGCTCTCGGACCACTTTTCCTCACTGTACTGGTCTAAAGCGTGTCGATACGCCGAGTCCAGGGGCATAAGCTCGTGCCGTGGGAAACTACGAAAGTTGTATTTCTCATACTGCGCAAGGACGCAAAAAGTAAAACAGAATAAAAGAAATGCAAACCTGAGGCCGTGCGATAAGGAGGCCATGGTCCCGTATGGGAATCCCAAAGTACGCAGGAGTGTGAGAGAACAAAACCCGCCCGCCCCACAGCCTCTCCACGTCCCCAAAGTCCGT
The DNA here is from genome assembly GCF_001515625.1 of Sinocyclocheilus rhinocerous. Taxonomy (NCBI): domain Eukaryota; kingdom Metazoa; phylum Chordata; class Actinopteri; order Cypriniformes; family Cyprinidae; genus Sinocyclocheilus; species Sinocyclocheilus rhinocerous. The sequence goes on from NW_015632722.1 coordinate 895,261, forward strand.
CAGAACGCACCCTTCCCCCATGCAGCTAAAAAAACATTACAGTGATTGCTCCACGTCAAGTCCGTCAGAACGCACCCTTCCCCCATGCAGCTAAAAAAACATTACAGTGATTTACTAAAAAAATATGTTTACTCGTCAAATCCCACCGGTAACATTCACTTTTAAGTTTGAAGGGTCTAAAAAGACACATAGGCCTATACAACTATGAAAGTTCTTACTGTCTTGATTTGCGAACATTTTACATGGCTGCTGTAAATAGTTTAAACCAGATACCATAAACCAGAACGGTTTAATTCCAGTTTGTCCCTCTAAGATATTTGTGTCCAAACTCTATACAAGAAAGCATGTAAAATATGCCATTATATAGATAATTACAATATCTGCTGTGTATATATCATATAATTTAAACTATTCTAACATTATTCACATTACAAAAGTATAGATTGCAAACTATTGTTTTATTCATTAAAAGGAAACTAAAATGAATGGACGGATTTGGGTGTAAGAAGAATTAGTAATAATATATAATATAATATAATATAGTATATGCATTTATCAAAACGTAGTTTACTATAATAAGGAGACATATGATGATTTGATCTAATAAATATAAAGTTAAAAAAAGGCCTATTTCACTGCTCGGCGAGCCCTCTATAATTACATGCTCATAAACCCCCATCATAAAGCGCGAAAGTATAGATTGCAAACTATTGTTTTATTCATTAAAAGGAAACTAAAATGAATGGATGGATTTGGGTGTAAGAAGAATTAGTAATAATATATAATATAATATAATATAATATAGTATATGCATTTATCAAAACGTAGTTTACTATAATAAGGAGACATATGATGATTTGATCTAATAAATATAAAGTTAAAAAAAGGCCTATTTCACTGCTCGGCGAGCCCTCTATAATTACATGCTCATAAACCCCCATCATAAAGCGCGAGCCGCCCCTCTCTGTGCCACGTAGAAAGCATTCCAGCCTCCAGGCCTGCATTTCCGCATTTTCCCTGCAAAACGGAGCCCTTTCCTGCGTATTCTCCATATAAAGTGACACCGGAGCCATAGGAAGCAGTTAGAGGGAGTTTCAGAATCCGTCCAGCGCGTCCACCACGTCTACACACTTCCCTTCTCAACTACAGTGAGCGAGAGGGTTTGAGGAAACTCTGCTGCAGCGACCGAAAGCAGCAACGAGCCCTTTGCAAAACACAAACGGAAGATGATACGGTTATTGGTACAGATGATTCTACCGGCTATCCTAGTGACTTTCGTGGCGTGCAACGCGCCGCCGGTACCGTTAGATGACATCGTGATAGAGAAGACGTTCACTCCGGAGCGCTGCGACCGGATGGTCAAGTCAGGAGACTTTGTTCGGTATCATTACATCGGCATGTTCCCTGATGGAAAGAAGTTTGACTCTAGGTTAGTGCAAAATGCATGTTTGACTTCCATTGTTCATCTTCTCACCTGGCCTAAAGCCATTTGCGTTTGTAGAGTTTACAGTCTGTTGAGCTCACAGCCACGCAGTCAGAGCAGATGGGCCTTGCTCAGTTAGCATAAACATTTACTGCTGCAAAAGCACATTATATACATTTACAATTGGTTTAGAAAAAGTTAACATGTTGTAGATTTTAATATGGAATGATTGCATATGTGAGTGAATGAATAGCCTACATGAATGAATGTACACGTGACTGAGTGAACCAATGAATAAGCGAATGAATGAATGAATGAATGAAGTATGGTGAATGGCTGTAATTTTCATATTAAATAAAAGGACATACCTTTTTCAACTTTTTTTAAAGAACTATGTTAATAATTTTTTTGCCTACTAAAATTTCGAATCTCAAAGTTGTAAAAAAAAAAAAATATTGGAGTATATCTTACAAGAAAATACTGTTTTAGTCTTTCTACTTCAAAATTTCATATTTAATTTAGTGTGTTACTTGCTGTTTCTTTGTAATTATTTGCTAAATTTACTAGCAGTTTGAGAGTGAAAATTATTTTACCAACAAATAGTTTTCAGTGTAGATTTAATTAGGGCTGTCGCGATTCGTCGATTTTATTCGACTATTCGATGATTTAAAAAAAAAATCCTCGACTTCATTTTGCTCGCGTCGACTAACCGGCAAAATATAATTGATTTAAGTAAAATGTGAAAATTATTATTGCATTATTTTTTGCAAATGTATTATTGCACAAAATTATTATTGCACTAACCTCTTTTAATTTTAATTTAATTTCTTATGAAGAAAGAAATCTTTTTTTTAAAGACACATTTACATGAGAAGCAAACTGTGTGAGATAATATTAGAGAATATATCTTAAATTAATTTTATTGTTCTATTGTTCCATTGGCAAATAGTTAAATTAAAAATACTGTTTTAAGGTCACTCGATTTTGATAAACGTTTAATGTAAGAAAATGATTTAATTATTTGCCAAATTATTCAAAAATATATTCTCTAAAAGCTCTTAATATCTTACAAAACGTTGCTTCTCAAAAAAAATCTGATTTTAAGGATGTTTTTACTGAAAAAAAAAAAATTAAGAAAATTATTTTTGCAGTGTAAATGTTTGTTGATTTGTGTGTTTGCAGTTATGACCGTGGCACCACCTATAATGTGTTTGTTGGTCGGAAGCAGTTGATCGCTGGAATGGACAAAGCTTTAGTGGGCATGTGTGTTAATGAACGATGGATGATCAAAATCCCTCCACAGCTTGCCTACGGAAAGGACGGTTATGGTAAACACACTTTTAAAAACACAGCTCTCTGTTTACCACTTCATGCATGAATGTCTATCAATGTAGGTGCCATCAGCACATTTACAATTAAATAGGCACATACCACTAGGTAGCATGCTAATGCGTGAAATTCACTGAGACCTACAATGCCCATTATCCTCCTGAACTCCTGCTGAGTCAGAGGAGCATGGCATCTCCATTTGGAGAGAGAGGAGGGGGGAGTTGAACAGATGGGGGTGTGAAGAAGAAGAAGAATGTTGAGCCATGTCCACTTTTCAGAACTAGTTGTGAAGTGTGTGTCTGCCCAATTCAGCTGCAGGAGACACAAACAGATGTGTATAGTTTAACTGCACATACATACAACAAACTTACATTATAAGTAATTTCAGACACATTAATCTCATGATCAGCTCTTTCAGTGAAATACAAAATACACAGGGTGGCAAAATTCCCCTTGCACAGTTTTATTGTAGTGAGTTGTAGTTGTAGTGAGCAAACAACAACTAATAATGCAGCCTTTATAGTAAACACAAAAACTAAAGCATTTATTGTCCTTCTTTAGAGTAGCTGGTTTCAATCAGGCTTCAGTGGGCAGATTTAAAAGCTGCCAAGCTGGTTTGATTTTTATTTCTCACAGTATTTTTATGTCATTCCTTGTCAGGTGATATCATCCCCCCAGATTCCATCCTTCACTTTGATGTGTTGATGTTGGACATTTGGAACACAGAGGACAAAGTGCAGATAAAGACCTACCACAAGCCAGAGAGCTGTGTCCGCACTGTACAAGTGTCTGATTATGTCCGTTACCACTACAATGGTACTCTGCTCAATGGCACGCTGTTCGACTCCAGGTGAGATGAGTCATGTGGACCTCAAAAATAGATAGATAGATATTTTTTGTAACTCACATTTTATATTGAATAACTTTTATTAAACTTTTTTTTTTCTATGCCAACAACAATAGTTCCATAGCCGCCGTGTTACAACAGCGAGGGAATGATCGGATGTTTATGAACAAATCAGTTAGCCCAATGATTTAATGACTCATTCATTTGAAGTTATATTAATCAGCCTTTTTTGAACAATTCCTTTGAATGAAGTCGTCAAATGACTCATATAGACTTTCACATGTCACCACCTACTGGTGTAACCATGTAACATCCAGGAAGAGCCACAAAAAATCCCTATCACTAATGACAGCCTGTAACAGAGGTTTATTTGTTTATTTAAATAAAAAAACGATAAAAAATAAATAAATAATAGGATTACAATAAATAGAATTTAAAAATTGATTACAATTAATAAATAAAAAAAATAGATTAAAATACATAATTAGTACATCTAACCGTAATATACTGAGTATAAAAATAATAATATAAGTTAGAAACAAAACCTTTTTCAAAAAATATTTGACACATATTTATAATATTATTTTTTTATAGAATTAACAGTGAACGTATTTTTGAATTTTATGCATTTCCCGATTAGTAATTCTGATTCTTTCATTTGCAGTCACACGCGTTTGCGCACCTATGACACTTACGTGGGAATTGGCTGGCTCATTGCGGGAATGGACCAGGGGCTTTTGGGAATGTGTCTAGGAGAAAAACGTATCATCACCATGCCACCTTTCCTTGGCTATGGAGAGAATGGGGATGGTGAGAGTCATTTTATTAGTAATATATACTAACAGTGCATGCAAAATAAGCATTACAACATCTCCACTCACAGGAAGTGACATCCCCGGTCAAGCCTCTCTGGTGTTTGATGTGATTCTGCTGGACCTTCATAACCCCAAAGATGAAATCACAGTAGAAGTGCAAAGCCTTCCAGATCACTGTCCACGCAAGAGTGAAGTAGGAGACTTCGTGCGTTACCATTATAATGGATCCCTGTTGGATGGCACATTCTTTGACTCCAGGTAAAAACCCTTGATTTGAACAGATTTTTTTTTAAAGTGATATACAGTGCACTTATGCTTACATTTGTGTTTATGTTTCAGTTACTCAAGGAATCGCACATATGACACTTACATCGGTAAAGGCTATGTGATCGCAGGAATGGACCAAGGACTCCTGGGTGTGTGTGTTGGAGAGCGCAGGAGGATTGTTATCCCACCTCACCTGGCATATGGAGAAGAGGGCACAGGTGTGTGCTGATCAGTCCTTTTACTTCAAAACAACACGAGGTTAACTTATCATTGTATTAATCTCTTCTATCTCCTCATACAGGAACTAAGATCCCTGGCTCAGCTGTGCTGGTGTTTGATGTCCACATTATTGATTTCCATAACCCATCTGATATAGTTGAGATCACCAGTGTGAAGCCAGAGAAATGCATCTACAATGCAAAACGTGGTGACTTTGTCAAATACCACTACAATGCCACTCTCATGGATGGCACTTACATCGGCTCCACGTGCGTTGCAATTATACATTTGTGTATCATGTTGTTTTGGCATGTTGTCTAACTTAACATTACAAATATTTGATTATGTTATTGCTAAGAAATGGGAATCAAAATGAATGGTTTATATTTTAAAAATTGTTTATAACTAATTTGTGTTTTCCACTGCGTCTGTGTGTAACTGCAGGCAAACCTTTGGTAAGACATACGATGTGGTTCTGGGGGCTGGACAGGTGGTCATAGGCATGGAACAAGGGCTTATAGGAATGTGTGTCGGAGAGAAGCGCAGGCTAGTCATTCCACCTCACCTTGGCTATGGAGAGAGGGGAGTAGGTAAGACATCCTCTCACAGACACACACATTTTAAATATATATCAATACATTGAGATATATTTTACTAAAAGTAATGGATTTTACTAAAAGTGAACAGTGAATCTAACTGATTCAGTGTTCATTTTAAGTTCAGTTAGTGAAGGACTCATCTGACTGATTCAAAATGGTTGAAGGGTTAGTTCACCCAAAAATGAAAATTAGTCCATAAATTACTCACCCTCAAGGCATCCTAGGTGTATATGACTTTCTTCTTTCAGACGAATCCAGTCGGAGTTATTTAAAAAATTGTCTTTGATCTTTCAAGCTGTTTAATGGCACTCAGCGGGTGTTGCAGTTCATCAGTCCAAAAGAAGTGAAATAAAAAGCACCCATTCATAAAAAAAAGTGTCTCACACGGCTCCGGCGGGTGAACAAAGGCCTTCTGTAGCGAATCGATGCGTTTTTGTAAGAAAAATATCCATATTCAAAACATAATAATCACTTTAATGTAGCTTGCGCCAACAGTTGTACATGGAAGCAGCTCCGGGCTGATGATGTATGAGTTCAGTGTTGCGCATGCGCCGGTGAGTCTCGTGAAAACCAACATTTGTTAACAGGAGCAAAGGAAGCAAAGTTTCCTTACTTTAGCAAAGGAAAACCAGTCTTCTCTTGGCTTATATCGAAATCCTCCAACATCCTTCTTTACAAATCCTCATTTTGTACTTCTAATTAGTGACCGTTGTTTTGTTTTGATCTCTTCCCTGCGCTTCCGCGTTCGTCACTTCTGAGCGGCGCATGCGCAACGGCGTCCTCATTCGTCATCAGCCCGGAGCTGCTTCCGTGTACAACAGTGAGCGCAAGCTACATTAAAGTGATTATTAAGTTTTGAATATCGTTTGTGATACACCCACCACAGGGAGCCAGAGTAAATTCTTCTAAAAACTACTTGGCTAAACAAACGATTTTGGTGCTGATATATTGATTTTCAGGGAGGTTTTTTGCTCACCACAGAGTAGTATACTACTCTTACTATTTTTCCATGTCTTTCTATGGCAGTAATGGTAAGAGTATTATGCTAGTATAGGGTTCCCAATTCAGCATTTGTCTTATCAAACAGCATCAGCTGTCATTTAGTCAGTGAATAAATGTTATTTTAATGTTTCAATTATGTAACAAAGAGGGATGTACAGATGGTCCACAAAACAGCAACTCTACACCAGTTTGTATAAATATAGTTCAAACCTCTATATTTCCAACAAAAAAGAGATTAAGTACTATTTCTTGCTCAGATGGTGAGGTCCCTGGCAGTGCTGTGCTGGTGTTTGATGTTGAGTTGGTGGACCTGGAGGAAGGTCTTCCTGAAGGCTACATGTTTGTGTGGAACAGCGATGTCACACCCAATCTTTTCAGTGAGATGGACAAGAACAAAGATGCACAAGTGGACACTACTGAGGTATATTGTTTTATACCACGAGTGCTTGCTTAGCAATACATCTCCAAAATGTTTATTAAGCTAATTGCGCCACTGTCTGTCTCTTTACAGTTTTCAGATTACATCCTGCAGCAGGTAAAAGAGGGCAAAGGTCGTTTGGCACCCGGTTTTGACCCGCAACGCATCATACAGAACATGTACGATAACCAGGACCGCAACAAGGATGGACAAATCACAGAGGATGAGTTTAAACTCAAGGCAGATGAAGCAGCCTCTCATGATGAGTTATGAGGCTGGACTCAGGGATGAAGGGTTGTGATTGGTTGTGTCTTGTGGTTGAATATTATAAATGGGAAGGGTATAAAGATGCTGAATTTGTCAGTGAAGTGTCACTCAGTGATGTTGTTTACTTTAGATGTTTGTCTGAGAGGTGTGTGCATGTATGAGTGTGCATAATTGTGTTTATATATGATTTTTTTTTGTACGGGTCTTTGAATGTTTGTAGGAGTCTGGAGTGATACAAATGTGCAAAACATTACTTTGTAAAAAAAATCCCTTAAATAAACACATTCCAACCCCCAAAGTATTATTTCACTATTTTACTAAATCACAATTTTATTAGAACCTGGAAAACTTGCTTTTCACAAATCATGCTCATAGTACTATGACTGATGATAAAAACTCGTAGCTTCCTCTTAAAAGTGAACAGCTGCAAAACAACGGGTGTTACATAATTTAAGGTTTTAGCTTGTGGATTGACAAACTGAAATGCAATATGCTGATATTGATGAACTTTTGAACTTTAAATGTTTTCTTCATGATTGAGTATGTCCATTCTGACATGTTCCTGATAATGTTCTTTCAGACTTAGCAAATAGGAATAGCACTAAAACAGTCACTACATGGCTCAATGAACAATGCATGTATATCCTATAACATGAGTGTCTGTGTCTGCCTGGTGTTTTTATAATCCTTTGAATGTGTGTCAGTGTGTGTTTAGTTGGTGTGGGATGATAGAGACTCCAAACTGGAACTGACTGTAACAGACATAAGCAAAATGCATACACAAATTAAACTTAAAAAAAAAAAAAGTAAATTGAGAACAAAATACATAAGCATTGCTGTCCCCAATTTCAAAGTTAAAGGGATAGTTCACCCAAAAATTAAAATTTGATGTTTATCTGCTTACCCCCAGGGCATCCAAGATGTAGGTTACTTTGCTTCTTCAGTAGAACACAAACAAAGATTTTTAACTCAAACCGTTGCAGTCTATCAGTCTTATAACAGCAGTCAATGGGCTCCACCTTTGAGAGTAAAAAAAACATACATAGACAAAACCAAATTAAACCCTGCGATTCGTGACGATACATTGAGGTCTTAAGACACGAAACGATCGGTCTGTGCAAGAAACTGAAAAGTATTTATATCATTTTTTACCTCTGATCCACCGCAATGTCCAACTGTCCTGAGCACGTTTGGCAAGGCCAGTTGTTCAGATACACACATCCCTGAAAACCTTTTGTATTATGTGTGTGTGTGTGTTTCTGTAGATCGACTCAGAGGGGGACATGGACTCTGGCAGCACTGAACTTGACTATACTAGGTTTGGGTCAGTTAGCAGCTTGACCTCCCATCATATGGTAAGATACACTCTCAAGCACAACACTTGATCTTCTGCACCAACAAAGTTTTGAAGGTGTAAACGGTCCAGTTTCTGTGTTGGTAGATGAATGGCAGTTTGATGAGCCTGTACAGTGTGGGCGATTTCGGGGATGTTGTAGTATCAGGGCGGATCCAGTTCTTGTTGCAGTATGATGTCAAGAAAGAGGAGCTTCATGTGCACATAATACGCTGCCAAGAGCTTGCGTCGGCCTGTAAAAATCGATCAGACCCGTAAGTATACTTGACCGTGGTCATTTTCTTTCAGTCATAACTATCAACTATTTATGAAAGCAGTCATGCTACATTTAATATTATTATCAATGTTGAAAACAACAGTGGTACTTAATATTTCTGTGGAAACGTTGATAAAGTTTTTTCAGGATTCTTTTGATTAATAGAAAGTTCAAAAGAACAGCATTTATATGAAATAGAAATATTTTGTAACATTATAAATATGTCTGTATGCTTCTCTTAAACATAGATATGTTAAAGTTTACCTTCTCCCTGACAACACATCACGCAGTAAGAAAAAAACTGCAGTGACGAGGAAAACATTAAATCCAGTCTACGATGAAACCATGAAAGTCAGTTGTAATTAATTTATTATTTCACAAATTATTTCTAAGCATTTAAAATACATTATCAAACTTACAGTACTAATTATTTCTCCACTCAACTTTAAAATGTTGCCTGTACCAGTATAAAGTGCGGAAACTGGACCTCCAGGCTCGTGTGCTGAGTATGTCAGTCTGGCACATGGAGAGAATGAGGAGAAACCTCTTCCTGGGGGAGGTGGAAGTGAGGCTGGGTCAGTGGGACTGGAACCAGAGCCAACCAACCTGGCACAACCTCCAGCCAAGAGTAAGCCCATCTCAGAGCTTATCTGATATCTGTAGTGAACTAAACCTGTGATAGTCAGATTCTCATCATGACAATCTTTATCTTAATGTATTATAGGTTAGATTAAGTCCAGATGACATTATCAGCAGAGGAACCATTCTGTTCTCAATTAAGTTTGTACCTCCAGGTTCAGAGGGTGAGTCTGAACAGACACTTCATATTTACAATCTCTATATCTGCATTTATATGCAGGACCATTGATAAATTACATGTGGCTCATTATCAATTTATTATGTGCAGGCCCACTCTCCCCTCAATAAAAGGCTAAATTGTAGAGCAGGGCAAATAGTAGTAGAGCAACTTTTTTATCAAGTATCTCCATTGTTATCAAATATTTTCTTGAACTACCCCCTGAAATTTTATGTTGATATTTTAATAATTTAACAACACATTTGCAAGTAATTCAGGTAAACAAATAAAATATGTAATCTTTTTAGTATGTGTTTTATTTCAGTTTGCGATTTGATCTCATAAGCATCTTAAATTATGTTGCTGAAAACAGGCAAAAAGAATGTTTTTATATTATCATTCTTAATTGTTTTTATATTATTATTGTTGTTGGTAACTCTAAATATAAAAAATTAAAGACATAATTATATTACTGCTTAATATATAGTAAAATATATAAAAAATTTTATTAAAAGGAATAAAACTTAATATTTGAAAATTATTTAAAATACATTTGAATTACAATACAAGTTACAAATTACCAGTTGCAATACTAATGTTCATTTAATTGTTCATTTTAAAACGTGAAACCCTCAAGCTTTCATTTTGGTTGAAAATAATTCTTTGCTCTTTTGATTTATAAATGATTCTCGTTACAAATCTGATAAAATGCTGAAAACTGTTCACAAAAATGTTAATGTATCCGACTAAAATTCAGTCTTTAGTGAGTTCACTAAGCCATATTGTGATTTCAATTTCATTTTGATTAGTTGTGCAGCCCTATTTATTTATTTATTTAAATTTTTTGTGGCTATAGGAAGTGGTTGTCCACCGACTGGTGAGCTCTATATTTGGTTGAGGAAGATTGTTGGTCTACTTCCCACAAAACGTGGCGCACCCAGTACATATGTGAAAAGGTGTGTGTGCAAATTCATAGTAGTTTGCTGTTTGATTTTTGTTGTTGTTATTTCCTGAGCACATCAGTGTGGTTTGTATATGTACAGTGTGGTATTACCAGATGAAAGTGGCATCAGTGGCCAGCAGACTAGGGTGATGCGAGGATCTGTCAACCCAGTGTTTAACCACACCATGGTTTATGACAGGTTTCAGTCCAGCGACCTTATTCAGGCCTGTGCAGAGATAACTGTCTGGAGTCCACAACCCCCTGGCTGTCTGGGTGGAGTACGACTCAGCACTGGCTCAGGTAACACAGATTTGAAGATAATATACTTGATATATAACTTAATATAGCTGGGAGGTAAGACTGTGTTCATATGTTGCAGGTGTGCGTTACGGTCAGTCTGTCTGCTGGATGGACTCAACAGAAGATGAGATCAGTGTGTGGTCAAGTGTGATTCAGAGCCCCAACAGCTGGGTGGACACTAGTCTACCTGTCAGAACCAACTTACAGCTCTGTTCTGAGTGAACTTTGTTTAACCTATGCATAGTTACCCTGTGACTTTGGTTGTGTAAAATTCTGTAATACACTACACAACTTTTTCCTAGATTTTTTCACCCAGTTTGCAGTCTGGACGGGTTGAAGCTAGTTGGCAAAAGTCAGAGCCAGTCTGCAAATTGTGGACTGTTGGAGTTGACACATTTCACAGAACATTGCATAGTATGTGATGGGCACAAACTCTGACTTTTAGGCTACGTTTACACTAGTGCATTTTCATTTTAAAACGCATAACTTTTGCT
>NW_015632723.1:0-4436 GCF_001515625.1 Sinocyclocheilus rhinocerous
TATATATATATATATATATATATATATATATATATAAAACATTACTATTTTGCAAGTTGTCTGATTAATACAGCCAAACTAATTTCCCTATTTTAAAAACAAAGCCTTACATGGTAACAACGTATATATAAAAAAAAATGGCAGATATTTAGGACAAAGTGGGTGAAGATAAAAATCTTTGTTATTATTTTATCTTTGTTATTAAAAAATAAGAACAAAGATACACATTACAAATACATATAATATACAACTCAAACAAACTACTTTTTTTTTGGTACAGTAGGTGTATTTAGCAGTAGCATTCAAGAAATTATAAGTAACGAGTACAGGAGGCCAGTATCGGGCCCGATACCGATACCAGTATCGGTATCGGTGCATCCCTAATAAAAATAAAACACTATACACTTCACTGTATAAATTATACATTGATTCTTATTAAAGCAACTGTATTAAAGTTCTTCAGTCAAGAGCCGTGTTTGATTTTTCTCTTTGTGTTTTGTTGTTGGGAACCTTGGGAGAAACCAGGCTCAGTTGGTGGGGGCAGTTCTCCACTGCTCAGACGAAACCACGTCTGGTTTGATTCCAGGCTGCAGCACAGGTGCAGAGTACTTGTCTGGTTCCCGTGGTCTTGTGCCGATGGTCGTCAAGGGGAGGAGGTCTTCACAGGGGATCTGTCTCTAGGGCTCATCTAGTTGACATGGTCTCTGCTGACATTCAGGGCTGTTGAGGTCGTCTCTAGGTGCTGATCCACCATCTGGTCTGGATATGGACTGGATCTGGGTGGCTCACTCTCAGGTTATTTTAAACCTGAATGAATTTCTTTCTTCTGTTGAAAATAAAAGTTATTTTGAAGAATGTGGGTAACCAAACAGTTGCTGGTACCCTCCCCAGTGACTTTCATAGTATTTTTGTTTTTGCTACTATCAAAGTCAATGGGGACCAGCAACTGTTTGGTTACCCACATTCTTCAAAATATCTTCTTTTGTGTTCATCAGAAGAATGACATTTATACAGGTTTGGGACAACATGGGAGTGAGTAAATAATGACCGAATTTAAATTTTGGGATGAACTATCCCTTTAATGACAATGTTAATCTTTAATGTAATGATAATATTTAATACTATTAGTCTGCTGTAGAGCTGCACGCATCTAATATACAGGCACTCATACTATATATTTATATGTAAACCTTGTGTGTTTTTGACAGTATTAGCGCAATAAGACGTGAAAGATAACTTAGTTCAGTACTTAATCAGCAAGGCTTTAAAGCACATGCAAATAATGTACCTTTGTGATTGCGAAGGGCAATTGCGTTGTACAGTATATTGAGAGGGAGGCGCCAGAACTGCAACTGATAGAATGTGCCCTGTAACACGATTCTACGATATTTCTTCAAAAGCAGATGGTGGAGAGGAGACATTTTAATCATCCATGATCAAAAATTGTGATATCACACAACCCCAAATAGTGGGAGAGTGAAAATTATAATATAATGGATATTTTTCCACATGGTATTAAAGTACCCATAGCTGTTTCGTATAAAAACGCTCATTCATGTACAGTGCATTTTAAATGCATAAAAACATGCTCTTTTTCGTTACTTAAGGATATAAGAAATCTGCAGCCCTTCCCCTCCATATAAAAATATATAGTAATATTTCAAAACAATTTACTGGTAAAAAGCAGATTATCATAAGCACCACAAAATGTGTGGGCAGCTTTTGCCGAAATAATTCACTATTCCTGAAGTGCTGACATTTAAGATTTGTGTCATACTTCAGGGCTCCTGTGAACGTGACAGAACTTGAAATATAGCTCCTCACTGAGTGGCTCTTGTGTGGTTTGGAGGAACACTTTGGAGTAGAAGGGGGGCAAAGCAGCCCCAGTACCAATCCCTTAGTTCACTATGAATTGATTTATTCAGATTAACACATGTATTGCAATATAACACTTCATGAGAACCTGAATTCATTACCTTTTGAGTTTGTGTTTAGGTTAGAAAAGGTTAAGAAAGACTTCTCTCACTGTTTCCCAAGTGAATCATAATTCATAAGATAAATGCTGGTCATCACATTGTTTATCAGGTTTTTTTCAATGAAATGCATGACTGGCCACATTAACTTTGTGTTATTTATAGAGCCAACCTTCACATATTTCATGGTCAAAGATAAGGACATACCATAGCATCTGACTTTTTTTTTGTTACCTACTTCACGCTAAAATCTCTAGAAGCACATGCTCTCTTCTGCCTATACTTGGAGAGTCACCGCTGATTCCAATCAAAGTGGATTGTTCCAGAAGCTTTGGGGGTCGACTGTTTCCTGACTCCGATTAGAGCCTGTCGGTTTGAGTCCTGCTGGCCAGGTGACCTTCACTCCCTTAAGCATTATTCATGCTTAACGCCCATATATTTCCCCTCTAATTCATCTTTTTCATCATCCTGAAAAAAGTAAAAAAATAAGAAGACTGGTAAAAACTCCATGTAGGTCATTTTATTACTTGTCCGAATCCAAATATCTGACCGAATGCGAGGGCCCGGGCAGGAATACTAATGCAATAGACAATCAATTTGATGCTGTGTTGTTCAATAGGAATGATCAAGAAAACTGCACACTTCGTGAACAGCATGAAGGCTGGCTGGCTGGCGCAGCGTTAGAGTATTGTGGCAAAGTGCAGGCTGATCAAATTTGGAGGGATTTACAGCTTGTTTCCTTGCGGCTGTGGCTGCTTACGTCGGCTCGTTTTGCACGGAACAACCGGTTCATGTGATAAACTGAGATGTTGACCAAGGACTCAGTCTCCTAAGAAATCGTTTAGCTTGTGGTCAGAGTGAGCATTTTAAACATGCGACAATAAGAAGGGCTTTGCTCTATGTTCGACAGCTCTAGCATGGAGGCATCGGTGCAGCCATCTTTGGAAAATGGCCAGTGTAGTCATTATCCTCCATATCAGCACATCAGCAGACATTTGCAGGCGGCTAAATTATGTCTTGCGGGAGGCTCAGGCATACGGTGTCTGGATGGCATCCTGTGCTAATTCACATTTCCTGTCTTATGCAAGATGCATCCAGCAACTTATTTGTGTTTGGATCTCAAACTCCATTTATTATCTGCAAAGTGTTTTACCAGAATATTTTTTCTATTTCTGCTATGTTTAAAGTGTTTCTTTGTCTTCCTGCTCTTTTCTCTCTGATAGCACAATGCACCGAGGAGTGTGCCCATGGTCGGTGTGTGTCTCCTGATACATGTCAGTGTGAGCCAGGCTGGGGAGGACTGGACTGCTCTAGTGGTGAGTTCACTCTCTCATTAACTCTGAGAGCACAGTTCACTTCATTAAGGCCCTCTCACTCTCACATAGTTAATGGCTGCACCAGTCCCCAGATGCCACTGCAAAGCTACCATGTTTCTCAATTACTTGCTCCCCTCTCTTCTTTTGCCAGCTGTATTAAAAAGTAAAGCTGGAAATCACAGAGGACGAATGAGATGTGTAATCATGCAGTTGCATTAACAAGTTACTTTTTGTGCTAAAGCTCTGGGAGGAAAAAACACTATTTTGATTAGTTATTTCTGACTATGGAATTTTTTTCAATTTCTCCATGTTTTGCCAATTTGCTAATTGTACCCAAAACATTGTGCACAAAAAATGTGTACAACATATAATGCAGATGTGTTTATAAATAAATAAAAGAAAAGAAGCTTTTACTTACAGAAATCTGAGTTTTTAAATTATACACAAACACACACACACACACACACATATATATATATATATATATATATATATATATATATATATAGTGCTGACATACATTTCAAATGGTTTTCAACGGTCGTTTGACCTCTTTCTCGCGTCCAGTGTAGGCAGACTTTAGTTGTTGTAGACACGGTGTTACTCACCTATTGAGAAGAAACAAAGCAACCTCGGCGTCCGATCGCAGGCCTCCGCTCCTTGAGTTCTCTCCAGCGCTGGAAAGCTGATCCGATATTTACACGGGTCCTACTTCTTGCCTTGTCGTTCCGCAGACGTTTTCCTCTTTTGTTTTTTATCCGCCATCTCTATCTTTCTGTCGCTCGGCCCGGCTAATATCCGTCCCATGCACTGAAAGCTCTCTCCTCCACATCACGAGTAGCCTAGACACGCCCCTTATTGCTGATTGGCTACAAGTTTGTTTTGCTATTCGACCCGAATCAGTTTTCTAAAGTGTTTTTGAAAAATCACATACCCTGCCTTTAAAGCTTAAAGAGTTAGGAATAAGTACGTCAAATAATTTTTTTGCCAAATGGCAGTTATTTTCTGTAAATCTACGTCAGTTATGGTTGCTTCCGGGCAAGCGGATTCTCTGCAGCTTACTCACTTCCACTCTATTGCTATGACTTGCAGGAATGTAGCGCGTTCTCATTGGTTTACTGGTCTGTGGCTGATTTCATGCGCCAGG
>NW_015632723.1:4532-5358 GCF_001515625.1 Sinocyclocheilus rhinocerous
CGATTGCCGAAAATTACATTGTGTTTGATGCAAAACCAACTCGACTAAATCAAAAGAAAAAAACACTAACTGTATATTTTTATTTTCTCAAGCAAAGCAAATTTTAAAAGTCCACTGTATAACTTACATTTGTGACCCTGGACCACAAAACCAGTCATAAGGGTCGATTTTTTTGAATTTGAGATTTATACATCATCCGAAAGCTGACTAAATAAGCTTTCTATTGGTGTATGGTTTGTTAGGATAGGACAATATTTGTCCGAGATACAACTATTTGAAAATCTGGAATCTGAGGCTGCAAAAAAATCAAAATACTGTGAAAATCGCCTTTAAAGTTGTCCAAATAAAGTTCTTAGCAATGCATATTACTAATCAAAAATTCGGTTTTGATATATTTACGGTAGGAAATTTACAAAATACCTTCATGGAACATGATCTTTACTTAATATCCTAATGATTTTTGGCATAAAAGAAAAATCGATAATTTTGACCCATGCAATGTTTTTTTGGCTATTGCTACAAATATACCCAAGCGACTTAAGACTGGTTTTGTGGTCCAGGGTCACATTTTTGGTCATAGACAACGTATGTTGAAAATATACGTTATTGTCAACATTATTGCCTAAGCGGTAAATAAAAAAAAAGTTTATAAAAACGTGGGCTATATAAAATGTTAATAATAACAAACATCATATTGTTTTGCGTATATGCTCGTGTCGCTTACAGTTGAAGTCATTCTCTGATTTTATTATTGTTTGAAAGGTTGCAATATTACTTTGCAATATTTTAAATATTTTGGGTATTTTGCATGGTCTGTTATTGGAGT
>NW_015632723.1:5833-8575 GCF_001515625.1 Sinocyclocheilus rhinocerous
TGTAAACGTTATTTGGCGGTTTTTACTTGGAAAACCAGCTATATTTTTCTTGCATTCGAATAACAATGGATAAACCTGAAATGATAGAAGGATTGGAGATGAATTTCATTTACAAATAAGGTAGGAAATGTGCATACTTTTAAATCGATACCTGCCACGGTGTTTCTTATTTGTCATCTGTGATCCCTTTTGAGTGTCCTAAAAGCCGATGGGGGCCCCCCTGGGTCTTATCACTCAGCATACCCGGTTTAAAAAGTCACTGCTCGCCACTGATATATATATACAGGGATGCACATAAGTGGTAAGCAGGTCCGCATGCACGACCAAAATAAAAAATGCGCTGTGTAAATAAGTTCTGACAGCGCATTTGCGTTGATTTCTATTCAAACTGAAAGCATAAATCTAGGCTATCAGCTGCCATCTTTTCAAAGCACAATGCAAAACTGTGACATTTCATTCACTGACGTTCTTCGATCGGCAACTCCAAACCCGGAAGTGCATATACTAACTTTGCCGGCAACCCGCCAACATAAAAGCCTGCTGATTTTAAGTTAGAAAATGATGAAAATTAAAAAAAGAAGTAGTAAATATTAACATTTTATTTTTAAGTTTACTATAAAGTAATTGTATTTGTATTTAATACTTCCCTTTAATTTTTAAATATAACAGTATTATCACACTTTATTATTTAGTTTATTAATTTTATTTAAAAAAAATAAATAAATAAAGTGCAATATTATTATCAGTCTTATTAATTTATTTTTTTTATATTTATATTTAATGGGTAACAGTATATGCAGTGTGAGGACCAAACCAAATCTCCAGGTTCTCATATGAGAACCAGGCTGAAAAACTTATGTGCACCCATGCCTATAACATACATTTAAGAAAACAGATAGAGCTATTGTATTTCATGCCGACTTTAACGAAGTAAATGATTCAATGACTCGCTCAAAAGATTCGTCGCCACCTACTGGCGAAACGATAAACTGCGGTGCAAGGGCCACGAATGTCAGTCAGTGAATCTTTTTGATGAACTGGCTCGAAAGACTCGAGTCACTGAGTTGAATGGAAATCCCCACCACTATTCGGCATCCTAATGTTTGGAGACACACGTACGATGCCATCGCAGCGGAGATAGAGCAAATTCACAGCTCATTTGCTCTTTGTGGTAAGATAACTGCCACTGTCACGGACAATGGCGCGAACTTTGTAAAGGCATTCAGAATGTTTCAAGCTGATGATGATGAAGCAGAGAATAATGAAGACGAGGTCATTTTTACAGACTTGCACGAAGTCTTACGGGATGACAGTGAGACCAGCGAAAGGTATATTCTCCCTCCACATCACCGATGTGCATCCCACACCCTTAACCTTATATGCACAAATGACGTAGTTAAATTTTTGACGGCAGAGGCGTTGTGTGCGCTGTGTGAACATGATGTTACTGTAGTTCTGGACTAAATGTGAATGTGCATTAATTCATCCCACTCACAAAAAACAGATTTAGTATTCATCAAAATGAATTAAAACAGTGAAATGCAAACTCAGAATATGACGCAAACCTGCAATAATTAAATATGTTAAATAACACAAATGTATCTAATTCCATTTTATTAACCAATATCTCCTGACCTTTGATGATCCAGTTAAACCATACTAATAAGCAAAAATGACTTTAGAGAAACTAGCAATTGTGCTTTGTTTTTTTTATTGCTGAAGAGTGTTTCTTCTGCGTTCTACTGTACAGACGTGAATTTACTTTTGCTTCAGCCTGGGGTTTATTCATTACAGTTTTTGGTGTGAAAGGGCTTTTATATTTGCTATAAATAGAACTTCTTATATTAAAAACAATCAAGTCCTGCTTATATTTAAAAAGTAACGCGAAAGTAACGCAAAAGTAATATAATGCATTACTTTCCATAAAAAGTAACTAAGTAACGTAATTAGTTACTTTTTTTAGGGAGTAACGCAATATTGTAATGCATTACTTTTAAAAGTAACTTTCCCCAACACTGTTTATAGTTATACTTAATGGTTAACAGTATATGCAGTGTCAGGACCAAACCAAATCTCCAGGTTCTCATATGAGAACCAGGCTGAAAAACTTATGTGCACCCCTGTATATATAAATACACACACACAATCTAATTTTAATATGTAAGGGATAATGTACTTCCAGCCGGTTGTTATCGCAGAAGGATCTTGCATCACCCTGAAGAGGTTTATTCTGTGATAACAACCAGCTGAATGTACATTATCCTGCTTATTATACGGCTACTTGCCACATAGCTAAAAAATATTAATTTGAGTAGAAATATTTTATTAGCTTTTTAAACACAAAGCTTCCACAAAGACAAACAGTTCCTACCAAACAACTTTGAGCCTAGACAGTTTAGACAAGATGGACATTTAAGGCATGATGTACATTCAGTGTTTCCCCTAGGTTTACGACTTTTGGGGGGGGGGGACTGTGTAGGGATCATATCAGTCGGAACACAGTTCATGCACGAGTAAGAGTAATACATCACTCGGAACAGTAAAGGGTCTACTTTTAAATGTGTGCACTCACAATATCAACAAAACGTTGTGCTTTTATAAAATAAAGGATACATACAGGATGTGCTTTCTGCAATTTCGGCCAGGAGCGCTTCACAATGATGAACCGAAACTCAGCGAATACTTGCCTCACAGACTTACTAAATATATCTATAGAAAGCTTTAAATTACTACTTTAAAACT
>NW_015632723.1:8591-9623 GCF_001515625.1 Sinocyclocheilus rhinocerous
TAATCCGTAAAGATGCATTTCTCTCTAAAGGCGCGTCCAATGAGGAGATGGCGAGTTAGGATCGTCATCTTCATCTTTGCGACATGGACTCAGAAAACACTAATTTATTAATAAATAATTAAAATATCTCCTTATTATCCCCCCCCACCCCATTCATATTAATTACTTTTGCTGGGGCTTTGCGGCACGCTTTAGCCTATTGCGTGCGTTTTTTGCTGTCATGTGCAAGGATATGTTTACAGATTCTGTACTGCACATGGCCAATTGACTCACTGTTTGCCGTGGTAATCAAATCAAGACTCTTCCAAAATACAGCTTTTCCGAAGCATTGGGAACTTTTAGTAACTCCCCACGCTCCAACTTCTCCCTGATGCTGTGCATGGTCAACTGGAGACGTTTTCACCACATAAATAAAGATGAGGACTTAAATTGTTATATGAGAAGGAAGTGTTTTAAAATGTTACCTTTTTATTATCTTAAATCTATTACAGTGTACAAATCAGTCATTCTGCAACAAGACGAACACTTCAACAATATAACCACAGGCCTACTATTAATACTGAAGTCCTCTGGTTTCATTTTACAGTAAATATACAAGATGATGGTAGTTGCGTTTGAATGAGTATTACAGAGAGCTGTGTTATAAATATGTATATATTTTCATTAATTTTTATTATTTAATGGTTATTTATGCTCATTAAAATAATTATTATTTTATTTCTAAAAGCTGTTTTCTGGTTTTTATATATATTTATTAATTTATTTATATTTTTATTTAAATAATTTAATGATTAGTTTGACTCTGGCTGTTTTCAAACTGTGTTTTTATCTGTATCATTTAGGGTTGTGACGATAGTATCGTGTATCGACGATAGTCAGAGATATCGACGATAGCACATGTCTTTGTCGATAGTCAAGACGATATTAGGCTCATTCTCCTATAAATGTATTAAATTATTATTATTATTATTAGGCGGTAGGGATGCTCCGATCAGGATTTTTGCAGCCGATACTGAGTACCGATTTCTTGTC
>NW_015632723.1:11521-24254 GCF_001515625.1 Sinocyclocheilus rhinocerous
GCTACAAACGCAGTTAAAGTTAAGGTGATGAGTAGACTGAAGTTGGGCTCAGGTGGCTGTGCTGTGGGATGTGTTTCCCATACATTTATTTATTTGTGGCGCTCGGCACAATATCAAAACTGACCGATTTTCCAAAAGGCTTTGTTGAATAAACATGAGCACGTACTGCACGTTTAAAAATCAAAACGAGGCGCGGGTGTTTTTATATCACTGTATTTCTGAAGGAAGACTATCTTTAGAAAAATTTCGATGTCATTTTCATTTCATCTTGCATGCTATATGCCTGATAAAGCAGCGTTTGTGAGCTCAGCGCTGCTTTGTGTACAGCTGTTATTGGGGAAACCTTTTTGTTCCGTCCTCCACGCTGTGACAACTCACAAAAAACTATTTTTAATCAAGCAGCAGGGAGAGGCGCTTCAGAAACGTGCCGCGGCTGGCTGATAAACACAAGCACTGACTAGAGCGGCCGCGATCAGCTCCGGTGGCCGTGGAGCCGTAACGCGCCGCAGACGTGTGCAGTGAGGCGCAGATCAGCTCTAACGTCACTGAATCTGCTGTGTAGATGAATCATGCAAAACATACACGACAAACAGCGAATTTTTCATTGTTTCTCGAAACGTCATAGCATTTCCTCACCGGCGATGACATGACTGCGGCGCCAAATCATTTATGTCCCCACACATCATGTACGTCGTCACGCATTGACGTCATCAAATTGCGATCGGTTCCTGAGATCGGCCAAGTTGGTGAGTACCGATCGAGTCATAAAATATGATTATAGGCCGATACTGATTATAGGCCGATACTGATCTCCGGCCGATCGATCGGAGCATCCCTATTAGGCGGCCTATTATAATTCGGCTATTATTATCAAATTGCCCCACTATTTAACTTCAGCACCACATTTCACACTCGCGCAAATAAGGATTAGAGCCTGTAGCCGGTGAAGGAGTCTCCAACCACAAACACCGACCTACATCGCCTGCTGATATAAGGTATTTCATTGCATTTTAACAAGTAATCTGAATGGCCTATATATATATGAACTTATCTGTTTTAAATACGCTTATATTTAACGTGCTCGTTTATGTCCAATATTTAGTGTTAAACTGTTGGTCTTTAAAATAAATCTACTTTTGATTTTCACCGTTGACTGCAGACCTTTTAGACTGATAATGTCCGTGCTCTGATGCGGCAAACTTGTCACAGGACGCACAATCCTAATAGTGATTTATGACTGTTGTATCCGAATATATATGAAATAGCTGTTTTAAATATTTTTATATCTAACATGTTAGTTTATCAGTATGTTTGAAAGTATATTATTTAGATTATTGGTGCTATCATAGGCTCTCTCTCGGTTTAAAACACCACATAGTTATGAAATAGCCTATGATAAGTACAGAGAGTCTCTCTCTCTCTTGCCCCCATCCACCCATGCACGATAATATATCGTCTATCGGCGATCTCACGGACTGGCGATATGACGATTTGAAAAATTACCATATCGCCCAACACTAGTATCATTCATTTTACAATTTTTTTCCACTCAGTGTTTTGCATACATTAAACAGACCACAATTATAACATAAAATTACTTGCTTCACATATAGGATTTAAATTCATTATGGTTCATTTAAAACCTAAATGTGAAATCCAATGATGAATTGTCTTGTCCAAAATAATTGTGCTTTTTTTTTCTCTGTTTGATTGACAAGCTTATCATGTGAAGTATTTAAAGTTTGGCAATGACAGCAACAATTGCTTGCTTGCTGTAAGAAACTGTTCTGAAACATCGATATAAAAATAAAATAAATGTTGTCTCTTGCTGTATGGCCTGCCATTTTTGCGTTTTTCATAACACTGTTACTACTACTACTTTAAAATCAAATCTAAATATAAAATCTAAATTCATTGTTGACTGTTTTGATTATTGTTTATCAATTTAATTTATTAGTTGTTTCAACCTTATTCAATACTAAGCTAGTCAGGTTGATAGATGACAGATTGACAAATGAATGGAAGAGTGGATGGATGGATAGATGGATGGATGAATAGATGGGTTGATTGCTGGATTGATAGGTTGATGGAGGTGGGATGGATTGATGGGGTGGGTGGATAGGTGAATGGATAGATGGATTAGACAAAGCTGGCCTGTTTTTTTGCCCCAGTACTTGGCGAAAATGGTCTTCATCATAATTAAAATGATAAGTAGTGCACAGGGTGGAATCAATCTGCATGTGAAAAACAGACTGTCAATGGATCCTCAAGATGAATTGGTTAACAGGCCTTTACCTCTATGGCTGAAACATTGCAGGACAAAATAGGAAGCCATCGACATTCACTCTCTAATCAGCTAAATGATGAAAAAGCAGGTGGTAGGAGAGACTAGAGGTTGAGATAGAAAGAGATATTGACTTGTTTAGTATTTATGTGTTGAGAGGAACTTGAAGGAAGGAGGGACAACGAACTACAGTTCTTTCATGTTAAGAACAGCAGGGCCCCAAACTTCTTGACCTTGGTGACCAGTGCTGAAGTAGGCATGTGAAAGTCTTTAGTACTTTCTGTCCAACATCAATAACTGATGTACAGCTCTCATTAATGTACATGACGCCAGATATGCTAATTTTGTCATTCAAGATGCGTGTTTTGACCCGATTTGTTAATTTTTCCATCTTGTTGGCTTGGGTGTGGCTCACTTACTGCCCATATTTACCAATGAATGATGGTTGCAGAAGGCTCTGTATGGATCTATGGGCATTTTCATTAACAAAGGAGCCATTTCATGATTACCAACAGTCTGTAAATCACCAGCTTTCTTTCGGAGGCACCGGCCACAGCGAAGGAGGCACAGACACGACCAGCACTAATGACCTAGACCGTTTTTCTATATTGCAATTCACTCGTGGGTTTTAGCAGGGTTCTTCGGTGGGCGACAGAGGAAAGGAACCCACCTCTGAAGCTCAAGATCCTCCCCTGTGTATCTCTGTCTGAGGACCACGCATTCTTCTAAGCAGGTGCTGTTCTGTACTAATCCACCTTATTAAAACAGACCTGGTGATTGAGACAGAAGCATTATTCATAACTTTTATATTTCCATACTGGGCGTTAGGCCAGGCTTTTTCATTTATGAGCTTTCATCTGTAGAAATGAGGAATGGGAGCCAATTTTTAAATTAAATCTGACCTCTTTTTTCACTCGTATATAAATGGTGCATCATTTTTTTTCTTTTTTTGCCATTCAAGGTAAATTTCTCTTCTCCCTTTCTCTCTCATGTGTGGATGAGAGCTGGGAACCTCGGCTGTCCCGGGGTGGATTCTGTCATCATATTTAAGGATCCTGTGAGTGAACGGAGACAAATTGTCATAGATCTTTAATCACAACCAGGGCTTTGGGTCACCGGCAGAAGTGCCTGCTGGTGGAGTCAATGAGAAGGTATGAGAGTGAGATAAAGCCGAGTATTATGTGCATGCTGAATGAATGGAGGATAATGCTAAGCAATAGGGATGATATGGTTATGAAAAACAGAGCTGCTTTTGGGCAACCTAAGAGCTTGAGAGTTGAAGTGACGAGCTTTGCGCTGACGCTCTGGAGCAGCATCAAAGAGGCTGGCCAGCGTTACTGGAGCAGCACCCACTAGGAGCCTGCTATTTGGGTCAGAAATGAAAACTGAAAGGTGGAGCTTATCGCAAGGATGAAGGGATAAAAATGAAATGTAATGAAAGAATGAGAAAAAGAGGGAGGGCGGTGAATAGAAGGGGCCTGTCATTTCACTCCTGCTGAGGTCAATCTGCCATTGCCTAAAGACAATGAAGCTGTTACCATTTGTCAGACTGCAAATGCGAGATATAGCCTTGGACCATCCCGAAAGCTTCAGGTGCTTAAAGTCGCTGCAAGGTCATCAGCGACACAAAGGCTTTTACACAAATCTGAATTATGCTCTTACAGTGAAATACTCATCTCACGGAGTCTATTTAAGATTCCTGTCTCAAATTTATTTCTGCTGCTTTGGCAACAGGGTTTCATTCTATTTGATAATTTGTTCAAAGCGTGAGAATTAATGGTGGACTGGAAGACCAAAGAGAATGCAGAGTTTGGGGACTTTTTCCAGAATGCATCTACAGATTTCTCTGTAGATTAGATTAGCCAGGGGTGAGGATAGATGTTGCGTAACACCGTGTCTACACCAGACGCGAGCGGCGTGGCTCGACACAACAAAATACTATAGAACCCATTATAATCAGTGATGCTGTCTACACTGGATCAGCTAGACATGGTGTAATAGATTTTGATACAGTATCTCAGCAGCTGCGGTCTTTATGATGGCTACATCTTCATCAGTCTCTAGCTTGTCGTTATGGCCTGAAACATGCATGCCAATTTGGCACAAAGGTTTTATCAAATATGATTAAACTTGGAAATATGTGCTACGCCCACATCAACATATGTATATTTTATTGCTTAGATGTTTGTTGATTCTGGTTTAGCACAGTCAATAAAATCGGTCTGTTCAGGGCATGGGACAGCGTTTGTAGCAGTGTCATGCAGTGAAAGTCTGAAATGGGGAGGCAAAGCTGCCTCTATACAGTAGGTGTTTGTTTTCCGATGTAGATGTACTGTATGTTCTAGTTATATTTGATGTTTGCAGTTTCCAGGTCAAAAGCATTTACCTTACACATAGGACTATCAACAAGCAACCAATACTATAATATTTTGTTTTTCAAACTGTGGACAGCCAAAGCTGCATTTATTTGATTAAAAAAATACAGTGAAAATAGTAATAATATGTAATATTATTAGAATGAAAAAATTATTTTCTAATTTAATATATTTTAAAATGTAATTTATTTCTGTGGTGCCAAAACTGACTTTATTCCAATATGCTGAAATTATTCCAATATGCTGTTTTTTTTTTCACATTTGTGGATATTTGGCATCAAAAAGTTATAAAAACCATGTTGCAGGCTGTTTATCTTTTCATTTCACTTTATGTTCACTTAAAAAATGACAGCTTTACTTTGATCTTATATATTGCTTGCTTTAATTTTTAATATAATTATATATATACTTTAAAAAAAATTATAATTTTATTATTTAATATTTTATTTTTTCCAATTTAATTTTCCTCATCTGAGAAAATACTCAGATTCTAGGTACTATCCAGTAAAATTAATTCTATCAAATACTGTATTTATTGAAATAAAACAAATTAATTGGCAAATTACTAATTACTAAATTTGTTTGTAGATTAAATGCTTGTAAATTTTATCTTAGAATTTTTTTGCAAATTGTAAGTGAACTGTGTGCAGTGCTAATGAGATTCTCTGTGAAGTTACACAATATATCATGACCAGATTGTTTTTTTCCCCCACATTGCCCAGTCAGGGTGTAGAGTGGGACACAGATACATTTGCATTGCAGAATATTATTGTCAGGTTCTGTGGCAGCTTGACTGCCATGGCAACAAACAGCAGGACCTATTGGCAACTGAGCAAAACATTATTTCATTTTAGGTGAAAATAAACGGTTTAAGAGTGACAGATCACGTCTAATCGGTGTTCATGTACAAATCATAGCAACCGGTCCTTATTTTAAACTCTTCACTTATCTTTTTATCTTCTATACTGTTATTCAAATTATTCATTTCAGATGAGAATGTACATACTGTGATGCAGCCCCTTGGATTGGCTGTTTGGTTGAGCCAGATTGTGATGGTAGTTATGCAGCACACTCTCAAATAATGACTTCTAATGGCAGTTGTCTTGGGAAGTGTTTAGGAGCCAGTTTTTCCGCATTAGTGCAGGTTGTGACGATGTGAAAAAAATGTGTGAGGGTTTGAAGGAAGGATAAATGGAAGGGAAGGGGTCGCAGGGGGCCTCAGGGCTCACCTGCTCACGACACCTCATTTATCAACAGAGCCCCTCAAACAGATGGTGCCATTCCAGGTCCGCACAAGTATGTTGACATGATATGCCGTCAAAGGGAGAGAGCGAATTGAACGTACCTGAACTGAACTTTGAATTTAACT
Source organism: Sinocyclocheilus rhinocerous (assembly GCF_001515625.1). Lineage (NCBI taxonomy): Eukaryota > Metazoa > Chordata > Actinopteri > Cypriniformes > Cyprinidae > Sinocyclocheilus > Sinocyclocheilus rhinocerous. The sequence continues at coordinate 17,550 of NW_015632723.1, forward strand.
GAATTGAATTAAAAGCGACAGATGGATGGTGTGATTAGAGTTGGGGAAATAGGCAGAGATGAAAATTTACATAGATGGAGCAAACACCACAAAGAAATGGAAGACCTATTCAATGTTCAAGAGAGGGCAAGAAGGGAAAGTTGGCAGGAAAGAAGGACACACTCTCGCCGACTCTCCTCTGTCATCTACAAAGCAGTTAAATAAATCATTCTCTCATTCCCTATTCTCTCATCCCTCTCTCCTCTCTTTGCCTCCTTTAATCTCTCAGCACTGCTGCTGCTGTGCTCTCAAAAGCTCCAAATACAGATACACTTCTCTGCACCAGGAAGTGCTCTCAGCTGACATTCATAAGAGCTTGGCTTTGTTTTATGTATATACATGTGAGACTGTCTATGTATGTAAGAGAGTAAGGAAAGGAGGCATGAAGAAATTTTATGTTTGAGGTCAATATGCATATGAATGTGTGTGTGCATCTCTGTGTGTTTTCATATACACTACATGGTGGCCAAAAAGTATGTGTAACCCTGCTTCTAATTAATAGGCTTTTAGCCATTTGCTATTAGTAGAATACCTTTCTGTTCCAGCATGACCGGCAGTGCCCCGTGCACAAAATAAGGTGCAAAAATAAATGGTTCACAGAGTGTGGTGTGAAAGAACTCGACTGGTCTGCACAAAGTGTGACCTGAACCTCACTGTACACCTTTGGAATAATTGGAAAGGTAATTGCAGTGCAGCTGACACAGCCATTTATAGATTTTTTCCCCCCGTTAAATAAATCGTTGATGTTATGGTACGTTTTTTTTTTTATTATGATTTATAGATCTGTTATGATTTAATTATGAATTAATAGATTGATTAGTTTTATTTTGGTATCAGCTGTATATCAGCTTGTTTTTTTATACCTTTTCAACCTCATTCAAAGGTTTTTTACATTTTACACTTATTTAAATAAGCATATATTTTAGTTTTAAAATATATATATTAGTTTTAAAATGCTTTGTGGATCATTTTTGGAGTTTGGATGTAGAGTGAAAAATCTCTAAACCTTTTGCACCTACTGGGTATTTCAATTTAAAGTCCCAGTTTAAACAATTATCTTGTAATGCTTAATGAACCTTATGATCATAGGCGGAGTTTCACTTTTATGCGTGGGGGGGCCCCCATAGCCCTGCATTTCAGCCCTGGCCCGATGGGCTTCGGGACAATTTTCACATCATAGTTCAGACGTGGGCCGGGCCTCGGGCCTGTTTTAGGCTTCTCTTTATTTTTATATTTTAGACATCCATCAATTAGTGATGAAAAAAAATTGCAGCGCTGATGGAAGCAACACGAGACCGTGCTACCGCGACTGTTAAGAGCGGCTCGACGGTGTTTAGTGTCCAGCAGCAGCAGCATGTAGGCTATGCCGTCAGCGCAGCTGAACAGTTCTGCGTTCAAATGCATGCAATGGGCTTAAGTTTGCTGCAAAGCACCGGCAAAAGTAATTACCATAAATGTGTCAGGGGGAAATAGTAAGGAGATATTTGAATTATGTAAGGAATAATTGACGACGGGCCGTTGAATTATTAGAAAAATAATGTACACCCGAGGTGGTGATGCGGCCACGACGCGAAGCGGAGGGTGTGCATTATTTTTCTAATAATTCAATGGCTTGGAGTCAATTATTTTGTTTATACTACAGTTACCACACCTCAAGACATCAATCAGATGATATATTTAAAGGGATTCGTCCGGTTTTTGTACTTGTGAGTAGGATTATTTCTTCCGCATCTCATCCAACGCCTCTTTTGCTAGTTCCAAAACGTCATTTTAAAGCTGGTAATGGAGGCTTGAGCTATTGATAGCATTCTAATGCAGTTATTAATGAAGTTATTAGAAAGAGAGCGAGAGAGACAGTGACTCAGTCCACATATTTATTCGCGGGTTTATTAAAAAAATACAACGAATTTCCATTATTCAGCTAACTTGCTAAAGCGGGAAAATAATGAAAAGAGAGTCCTCTCATGTAGCCTATCGCGACAAGTTAAGAATCATGCTGAGTCGCGGCTCGCGAGGATGGGGCTTAAATATAATAGAAATTAATTTAGCCCAAAACGTACTTATTCAATCCACTAAAATAATAAGATAATACAAATAAAATGAGAAAATATAAATTATTTATAGCTCAGACAAAATCATGATTGGCTCTCGTCTGGGGGGGCAGTGCCCCCCCCAGCCCCCCCTAAACTCCGCCTATGCTTATGATGAAATGACAAGACTTCACTCTGGTCAAGTATGCAGGACTTCTCCTCACAATACAAAAGAAAAGATCACGACTTTAATCAAAATGTCATAACTCGACCTTCCAGTGACGCATTCTGTACTTCTCCAATGATTTAGTCAACTTAAATTCTGCACCCTTTTTACATCAAAAACATAATTTAGTAATAACAGGCTATTTTCTATGCTGTTTTCACCCTCTCTTTGAAATACGCTGTTTTGCATATTAAAGTAATTGTAATGTACTTGTACATTCATATCAAACGATCTGTAACAGACAAAGCAATAGTGGCACATGGTAAAAACGTTACTCAGACTTGTGTGTTTTGAAATTACTGTCGAATCCAATCTAGTCAGCACTGCATCTCTTGTTTAAAAATGACCGCAGTAAAATGAAGTGAACAAATGAACAGTGACTTACTGAAGGTCTAGAATGTATTTACTCCTACTACATGCGCGAATCGGTGGGTGAACTAAAGAGGTAAGTATGTAGAAGTAGGCGTTAATCTTCCTCTGCAGAGACTGTCTTCCGTCACACTATGACGTCATATTGAGATGAAATATGAAACAGGAAGTTTTGAGTTCTGAAACTTACAGGACTAACTGATGGAAATTTGATTTCACAATTCAGACAATTACCGTATTGAACCAGGTTAAGAACACAGGTTTTGAACACGTTTTTGTTATGAACTTGGTCAAAATTCATTAATTTTTACCCAAACGTATCTTCTGAAATGCACCATTAAAAGACAGTCCCTTCAGCCATGTTCTTAAATCTATTGGAAACCTTCCCAGATGAGTGGAATCTAGCTTCAAAAGCAAGACCAACTCTATTAATTCTCATGCTTTTAAAAATTAAATGCCCACCAAGCATATACGTATAGGTTTGTTGTTCAGGTGTCCAGACACTTTTGACCTTTTAGTGTGTGTCCTTATCCTGGTCTAGTGGCGTGCATGCAAAGTAAAAAAAAGGTGACAGAAAAGTCCAGAACCTGATCACTCACAGTAATTGTGCATTCCAAACGCGGTGACAACTCATCTGTCTCATCTGTAAGCACAAATCATTTATACTGTGCTAGAGGAAAAACAAAACTTAATCAGTAGGATACCTCATTATATAGCTGAATGAATGTGATCGCTCGCTATGCACAGGGTTTCCTTAAAAAGCCCAACAGCATCTCTTTCTCATGATCCAAACCTGCAGCTTTCGGAAAATTATCATCGAAACAGACTTTTCTCTGACTTTGAAGAATCAAAGCATGCTGTGAGAGGTGGCGAGGGAGTGAGATTCGCTCTGTGACCTCCCTTCCTCCCTCATTGGATCAACACTGCCCAGGTGTTTGTTTGTGTGTGCGTGTGTCTGCAGTCACAAAGTTCAGCCCCTCGAGCCTCGCAGCCTGCTCAGTTATGAGCCGGCGCTGCGTCTCTGTTGTCAAAAGCGAGGGACTGGGGGCTGCTGTTTGTGACTGACCCCAGAACTCTCTGGATGAGGATGGAATAAAAATATAACGGGTACTGGAAATCAGACTGAGACACGGTTGAAACTCCTTGAAGGGAGTTTGCTCCTATCATTCAGGATTCAAGGTGTGTGTGAGAGTGTGTGTGTGATTAGAGCATTGATAGATTATGTGTTTTTATATTTAAAAAAATATAAACATATGATTTTTCATTCTTTACGTCCCTGACAGACGTGGATCAAACCAGAGGACAATGCTACACCTGCAGCACTCTCCAATAATTTCTCTTTTTCCCACTCCCCCCGTCTAACTGGAAGAGGAGGAGGTACTGGTCTGCTTATCTCTAATGATTGGAAATGTATTCCTTTACCATCTCTGAGTATCAACAGCTCCTTTGAATCACATTCAGCCACTATTACCCACCCTCTTAAAATCCATTCTATAGTTGTTTATCGGCCCCCAGGACCACTAGGTAACTTCGTGGAAGAATTAGATGTGCTGCTCTCAAACTTTCCAGAGGATGGTACTCCCCTAGTTATGCTTGGAGACTTCAACAACTGAGACCTGTCATCTGCACTTATATATTGCTGCTCTTTTGTTAGTTTTGACTTTTATTGTCCTCATTTGTAAGTCGCTTTGGATAAAAGCGTCTACTAAATGTAAATGTAAATATAAATTGGTTGTATAAATCATTTTAGCAGTGTTTTTAATGGCTATCGGTGGATCTGAGAGAGCCATGTGATTGTTCCCTACTGTTTGCACTTATTAATTGTCCAGCTGTAATGGGCCAAACCCTGTGCCCTCTTTATAGGCCACTCTCTCTCGTACACACAGAAACACCCCAAAACTACCCCTATGGTATTGTTTAGCTCAGCCCTGAATGCATTTTTGCTATCCCACCAGGAAAGTAGTTTTTTCATCAGCCTTTTGTTGTATTCAAGCACAATTAATTTTAGAGTAATGTCCCATATGGCCTATTGTAGCTCGCAATAGGCTTTCTCTGCTGTGATTATTTCCATATTGTGTGTTGTTGAACATAGTAAGCGGCTTTCTCGAATGAAGGCTTTTTAGAAAAGGTCCAGCTATTTTGATGAGTGTCGGAGATGATAGCAGCACCTGTGATTGCGCAGGCATCATTTATGCCTCCATGCGCTAGATATAACCATCAAATAGATGTCCACAAAGGACGTGAAGCCAGATTCTAGAATGTTGTCTGTAGTCTAAACAGCCTTTAGGTTGCATAATTGAAAAAGGACAATATAAAGCTCTATCACTTCTTTGTGGGGTCTAAAATAGCTAAAATGTTGCGATGACAGTGCAACCACAAGCTGCTGGCAGCATACTAATGCGGGACCGGGCTCTGTTGTGGTCATTTCAAAGTCTGAGTCACACTTGATTTTGGGGTTGATTTACATGTTTATGAAGTTTAGCGCTACAGGATTCAATTTATTTCATTGATCATTACATTTGATGATCTCTTTACTCGCTGTGATGTTAATTCTCCAGCCTCTGAGCAGAAATTGCTCTTGGCATTAGAGGTCATGTTGTGATGAAGTGAAGGCACAAGGCAGGAAAAGGGAACTGGATTCTCTCACAAGCTACTTAATGGAGCTATGGAGCACATGCCCCCGCACAAGCCTCTAGGCCTTGATTTCAAGGGTACCTGCAGTCATCGGAGGTATTCTTTGTGTGTACAGTGGGTACGGAAAGTATTCAGACCCCCTTAAATTTTTCACTCTTTGTTATATTGCAACCATTTGCTAAAATCATTTAAGTTAATTTTTTTTCCTCATTAATGTACACACAGCACCCCATATTGACAGAAAAACACAGAATTGTTGACATTTTTGCAGATTTATTAAAAAAAAAAAACTGAAATATCACATGCTCAGTATTTAGAGTAGAAGCACCCTTTTGATCTAATACAGCCATGACCCTTTTGGGAAAGATGCAACAAGTTTTTCACACATGGATTTGGGGATCCTCTGCCATTCCCTCTTGCAGATCCACTCCAGTTCTGTCAGGTTGGATGGTAAACGTTGGTGGACAGCCATTTTTAGGTCTCTCCAGAGATGCTCAATTGGGTTTAAGTCAGGGCTCTGGCTGGGCCATTCAAGAACAGTCACAGAGTTGTTGTGAAGCCACTCCTTCGTTATTTTAGCTGTGTGCTTAGGGTCATTGTCTTGTTGGAAGGTAAACCTTAGTTCCAGTCTGAGGTCCTGAGCACTCTGGAGAAGGTTTTCATCCAGGATATCCCGAAAAACAAACTTTTAATCAAATTGTGCTTCGGGCCCCAAGGTAACTGGGGTTTTATTCTGAATTCTGCTCCATTCTTCTCTGTCGGCTGTTACACACTTTTCTTAAGAAGGTTGTTGAGAGAACAGTTTGTTTTTGCATGATTAAGGACAAGGAACAACAGCCTTCACATTTTAATGACAGTTTTCAACTAGCTGTAATATATAAGCTATATATTTAACATATGTATCTATTTAGCTTCCGAAACCTAGTTGGCTCCCTACGGAGACAGCATTTTAAAGCATAAGCAGGTTTCTGACATGAAGGCTGATCAAAACGGGTTTGGTTTCCTCTTAAAATACTTAGTGTTGGCCAAACTGTAAAGTAGAGTCACATCCCAGAATGCATTGCAACATACTTAATGAAAAAATAAATATAATTAAACAATTTATTTAACACTGAAAAATATGGCCACAAAATCATTCAGTTTAATTAAAAACTGATTATTAAGCAATATTTCTGTGCTCTGAACATTTATGCTTATTAAATTATCACAAAGTTAGCTTGTTAACATGTTTTGAAAGCCGCTGTCTTCTAGATTTTGAATAAAATCTATAATTTCCAGTTTAGTAGATAACTTGCAACACCTTTGAGAAGAAGACTTGATATGTTTTTAAAGTTTACTGTGGCTTTATAACCTTGAAGTAACAGATGCTCTATTTCTGTTTTTGTTTTGTTTTGGTTTGGGCTTTTT